>NC_036258.1:5767496-5777040 GCF_002742605.1 Olea europaea var. sylvestris | reverse complement strand
AATAATTAATTTTAATAATATATTTCATGAGATTCACAAATTTTTAACTTTTATCAAAATTTACTATAAATTCGATTTTTAATATCCATTAAACATGGACAAAATCACAATTGATTTGAACTTTTTCACTTTCCCTTGCTCTCTCCTTCACACCTGTTATCAAAACTTTAACTCTTCTAATTTTTTAAAATTTGTTTATAGTTTGTTTACAGATTATAACATTTACTATCTAATTGGGTATATAAAATGAGTCTGTTACAACCCATATTATTTAGTCAAAGTCAAAAGTTGAATATTCAAAATCCAAGTCAACTAGGGACTTAAATGAAATAAATGATTTTATTGAGTGTTGAATTGAACAAATTATTTTAGTGAGGTTTAATTTACAATTTATAAAAACTTGAAGATTCAAGATGGATAAAATTTAATTTTGGGTATTTACTTATATATTATTGAAAGTAAGGGACTAAATGTTATGTTATATTGAAGAAGAGGGACGTCTTTTGCAAAAGCCCACCAACTTGGCCATTTAAACCCATTTATCATTTAATCCATGGGTATATACATACAATCGGGCAGAGAAGCTAGAAAAGGGCAGAAAGAACTAGAAAAAAAATTCGAGAAAGAGAAGGAAGAAAAAGGGAAAGAAAAGAAAAAATAAAATAAAAAGGAGGTGCCAGTCGACTACCTGTAGGGAAGAGATACACTTCAAGTATTGACAGGGGTGGAGCCAGGATTTTAGTTCAGTGTGGGCAAAATTTTTTCGACGACGTTTTGGTCATAAATTTAATGACGATAAAAAAATAAAATAATAGTACATCAATACTAAAAACGACATAATTTATACATTACACTTGTTCTTTGAGAGTTTTCATACTTTGATATCGTTGTATAATAACTTCATTATCGAGCCTCAAAAATATATCTTTCTCCACATAAACAGTTGTGCTATCATTCATCCACTGATCACCCAATTACTACTAGGAGTGGGAGTAATTCGAGATGTCAAATGAATCACAAATACTGGAAGCAACTCACAAAACTCAGTGCAATTCACAATTTCACTTAATCAATTCACAGTTCAATACTCCGATTCACAATTTCACATAATCAATTCACAATTTCACAATGCAATATATATTATTTCCAAATACTAGGCAACTTGAACTTGCAATCATAGATTTCCAAAGAGCCAGAGCCCAGAGGCAACAACGAACTGGTGGTCCACTAGAAATTTGTACCGCTTCGAGCAATTAACGAACAGAGTGCTAATTTCATATGTTAAAAACAAAAACAAAAACAAAGAAAAAAAAACAAATATTATTACAATTTACACAAATTGAAATAACAAAAAAAATAAGGGGAAAATTTTTTTTGGGGCTTCGCCTTTTGCTTTCTAGAATCTGACTTCTTCTTTTGCCGACTCGGCTAGTTGGCGTTGGCACTTGGCGCCTTGGCGGAGCTGAGGATGTAGAGTCGGAATCAAAGATGTGAGATGTCAAGATGAGAGCTTAGAGTAGGAGATATATAATAATGGACTGTCGGAGAGGGAAAGGGGACGACGGTCGTACTGTGACAATTGTCGGAGACGACGGTTGACGGAGAGGGAAGGGAATGGCGGGCTTTGTCATCGGTGGAGAGGGAAGTGGGTGGCTAAGTGCGAAGTCGTCACAGACAAAGTCACGAAGGGTAGAAATTTTGAAATGAATTAATGGGTTTGGGTCAACAATTGATTCAATTGAATTTTGATAGAATGGATCTAAAACGGGTCATGGCATTGCACAATTGAGCTTCTCTCTCTGGGCTGGATAGAGAATTGGGTTACTGGGTTAAACAAACAAACAAACCTTAATAAAAAAAAATTTGGGCCCAAAAGTCCAGTGCGAGCATCTGCTCGCACTGGACGTATAGTGGCTCCGCCCCTGAGTATTGAGATCCTCATTCTTCTAAAATCTCAAGTGGGTAAGTTTTGCGCAAACATAAATTTCTTATTTTGGTTCAATAAGTGAAGATAAGTAAAAGTTTTTGATGGTTTGGTGTGAATAACTATTTTTGGAAGGTTTTTTTATTTATGTGAATCAAAGTTATACTAGTTTTTGTGTTTGAGCTTTGTGGGTGAAAATATTCAGCAAGTAATTAGGTGTAAGATTAAAAGTTAAATAAAGAAACCAATTCAAGTGAGGAATGATGCAAACTGATTATGGTTTTGGTATATGCACAATGGTTGAAATTATTGAAGTGGGACTTACCTACTTATATAGTTGTATATAAGCGTGGAAGTAGTAAAATGATGATAGGAAGGAGATTATATAAAGTTGGTATAGCTGTGCATATTAATAATATTAATTGGAATTGTGAAGTTCGAAGTAAAGAAGAAATACAACTACATGATTTGAGGCTTAAATGCTCTATTATTTAAGAAATTTTAGGCTATTTTTGAGCAAGGTAATGCACTAGTGCTACTTCTGAAATTTTGCCCAGAAAAGTGCTATTTCTGTCAAAGTTTTGATGCCAAATTTCAATAGTCAGAAATTGGTTCCAGATTTCTATGTTATGGAATTTTAGTGCTGTTTTTTTGTCAAACCTTGGATTTTCAGATTTTTAAAGGTTTGAATGAATTTATATGAAAAATATTGAAGTCTATGTATTGGACTAACTATGTATAAGGTTTGTATAGTATATGTATAAGGTAGTGATTTTAAGAAATTATAGTGATTTAATGGATTTGATGATATTTGGTGATTTGTTATTAAATGATTGAGGAGATGAAAAGTTAAAGAAATAGAGAGGCAAGAATAAATATAGAAGTTACGGGAATTACGTGGTAGATTTGTCGTAGTTTAATTGTTAGAGTTTGTTAGATTTTAATTTAAGTTATTAGACCGTTATCTCAGATAGTGGCGTGGAAATGCCCGTCAATTTAATTGGATTGCTATCCATACATACAACTGTGAGTGGAAAAACTTATATATTTTGAAATAGTAAAAATGTACTTATACTATTACATTACGTGTGATTATGTGAATTATTTGTTTAATTACATAATTAATATGGAAAGATTCTTTCATATATGCAGAATTTAAAGTTTGGATATGGATTATTTGTGAGTTGAAGTGTGAGACGTGATATTAAGATTGACCAGAAAAAGTACTCGTGATTATATATTTCTTCTAGTTCACAGAGGGTTTTTTGCCGTGTTCTATACTACACTGAGGGGTCGATTGGGGATAAAGGGGTCGTGACCGTATACATATAGTTCACTGAAGGGTCTTGCCCGTATTCTAAAATTGATTATCAAAGATCTTTGAGACTCGCTTTCATACACGGAGGGGCCAAAGGCTTGTGGCGAATTTCAAATTTTAGCCAGAACGTACTTTTTGGTGGATCACATGTGTTGTGATGAGATGATAGTATAGATATCAGCTGATGACTATATCGTGAATATGAGATAATATTTACAGAGTTATGAGAATGTCTCATTTTTTTGGCTATAAATTTTATGAGCCTTTTGTGTGAATTACTAAACAATATGAACTTGATGTTTGTGTACAAAAAAAAAAAAAGGTTTAAATGAAAAAGTATAATTATTTTCGAACTCTTTCACTCACTGAGCTATAAACTCATATATTTTCACAATTTTCTTACAGGTAGTATTAGTCCTTGATAGCTTGAGGAGCCTGGTGGCTTGAGAATTAGAGCCACACGACATATTGAGTGATACAATTCATTTTGGTAAAACATGAAGTAATTATTTCGGGCCCATTGCATTATATTTTTCATAAATATTGGATTTTATCACATAATTTGTAGTAAGTCATAGGCAGCCTTGGTGGTGGATCTGACTTCTAGTTAGCGTATATCATCGGTGCATGTCATGTTCCTAGTCCATTAAGGTGATTCGGGATGGGGCGTGTCAGAGTCTGAAATGACTATGTCTAATTTGACTTATATTTAACAAATTGTGTTTATTTGATAGAATATTAGCAAAAAATATTGTTTATGTGTTTTTCTTTTTATTACTTGAATTAATTGTTTGTATAAAATACACTATAAATTCTTTAAACGTAAATATACATTTTCTTGTGATGAGTAAAATATTAATAAAAGGACTATTCAAAATCAAATAGATGAAAATGTTAACAAAATATTAATGAAGGAATGTTTTTAAACATTAATCTGGATTTTCTTGAGTCAAGTATGAATCATTCAAAAATCAAGAACAAAATATTCGATATAAACAAGGTTTGATTGTACCAATAAAGTTACTTGTACAAAGTTGGGTTATAAAAGTTGGATTACAAAGTGTGTTGGCAAAATTCAGACGATTGATTTGAAATGATTAAAAATCTATTTTTGAAATGATTGATGTGGATATTATTTTGTCAACTAAGTTTGTAACCCTCCTTTGCAAATATAGCATAGCTCTTAATTGTGCCTCCAAACTCAAAATATCCGCGTCCGCCTCTACACATAGCCAAGCACATCTAGAAGTGCACATTTTCAGGTCTTTTAAAATACTTTCCTCAAGAGAATTTTATCATTCTTCGAGAAGTGACAGAATGTGGAAGTGGAATCTTTATGTCATATGAAATATTTGTGTGATGTTGAATTAGTCAATGTACTAAATCTTCTAAGGTGTTCCTCAATATCTGGTTAACTTTGGTTCAATATTTTTAAGGTGATTCAAATTTGGCAAAGATTATAGTTATTTTTAAGTTATTCAAACTCTATTTTTATCTGTACATACAATAGGATCTTCAAATTTCACCTACTTTTTATGCATAAATTTTTTCGAACCCATAACTTATAATTAATTATAAACTTTGACAAATATACGCTCCATTGTTAGCTTGCTCCTAGTCCCATTCACTACTTTGTTAACTTCCTCTCGGAGTCCTGATCCATTTACAAAATAAGCCTAGAAACGATTTTACCATTGTGCTCTCAGACTTTTGATGTTGTTACAAATCGGTCCCTGAAGAATGCCATGAAGGGACCTCAAAGTTCCCTTGTCCTCGTTGATTTGCCTAAACAACCCCTTATTCTCTGTGTGTCCTCCTTATTAGCGTCGGATTTGAATTAGATCATAATATTTATGCTTGCTTCGAATCAGCTCCTAAGCTTCCAAATTTTTGAAATTCAGTCCAACTACATTTCGGTCCACAAGTTTTCTAATAAATATAAACGAGCCCTGTACATTCTGAAACCTACTATTTAGTCCCTATTGGTCCATGATTCATGTCTTGACTTGATTCTAGATTGGATTGCCTAAAAAATCCACATATTAGGCATATAAGGGGAGTAAGTGACTTTTATATAATAATCGGCACTCGTATATTGTGTGAACCAACTTATTTGGTTTATAAGTTGTACATAAAGTTGTGTGCAAAGGCAGCCCAAGCAACTTTAGTGCCTTGGACGAAAAAATTTTGAGGAACCTTTTCAAAAATATGATAATTCATTTTGAAAATGTTAATATCCTAAATTGGTCAATATTAGAAAGAAATGAATCATATTCAAATACGAGTATGACGAGAATAGATTTCCTTAGTTTCGAAGAAATGACACGCCAATTATTTAGTGAATTAGTTCGTGAAAGATCAAGAAATTAAATGATTCACCAATTAATTGGTGTAACATGTGCTTCATATAAGTTGAGCATTGATCTTTAGGAGATCATTTTTTTGAGTATGATTATAGACAAAACATAGTCCTTTTAAATTTGTGCTCACTAATATTTGGTTGTGTTATATATAAANATCATTTTTTTGAGTATGATTATAGACAAAACATAGTCCTTTTAAATTTGTGCTCACTAATATTTGGTTGTGTTATATATAAATAATGATTTACATACACATGATGTGATAAGATATAATTGAGTCAAAATTCCTTTAACCAAATAAAAAAGAAATTTCACTCTCTTTTTGACATCTCATCTATATGTAAACCACTACGTAATTCCATTGTATACAAGTAGCGTTATTCACTAATATTTCTATCCAAGAATGCATCCATTACCATCGGATTTAAAGGAAATAGAAAATCTTGTAGAGATCTATCCAAACCATTTTATTTTGTTGTAAGATTTATTTAACTAAAACTTTATGATTATACAAAGACACAAAAATCGTTTACTTAGAAATGCATTCTCATCGTATAAAAAAGGTTAAATTCTTCAGAGTTTTTATTTGAGTAAATTGCAGCAAAAATGCCCAATCTTTCACTTCTTTTGCAACTTCATCCCCTACCTACCTTTTTATTTAGGGATGGTAAAAATTTCCACCCCGATTAGTTTATGAGGTGTAACTCCACGCCCAGGACCAAAACCACCGCGTTAAGAGAAAAAATAAAATAAAATAAATAATAAAATAATTATAAAATAATAAAAAAATAAACGGTGCGACAAACGGGTAAGTTGCAGCCCGCCCCGTTGGCAATTTGGCATCACTATTTTTCTTCACATATGTCCCCAAGGATCCCAACCTTTGATAACTTAGCAATGTTCATTCAAATGGATGGATTCCATCAAATTCCCCAGTAAAGCCTTAGATCAGAATTTAAAAAAAAAAAAAATATTCACGAGAGTTCAACCAGAAGAAATTAAAGTACATTTCAACCTATTCTCCTCTTAAAATAAATGCTAACAATTCGAGAATAACTACCTCCCTCACAAAATTTTAGGGGGGAACGGTGGGGGTCTCAAGGTTGGGGTTCAACCTTTTTAACAATTCGAGAATAACATTTTGAGGTCAACTTACTTGGATATTTTTTCAACGCTGCTCCATTTGGTTCATTGCTTGACTTGATTCATGAAGCAAAAGGCCAAAATCATTTTACTTCTTTTTGGATGTTGGATTTGCGATTTGAATGGTATGTGTACGTTTTTACCTTGAAAACCTGGAATTTTCAAAATTCTTTCGTTTTCCCCAAAATTCTACATAGAACTCAGCAAAAATTGGCAGTCTTTGATAATTTGACTATTCTTTAACGGCCTTCCACCATTAACCAGACAATCATCATAAGATATTCTCTTAAATGATCTTGGATTCAATATTCTTGCAGAAGCATACCATCCAGGATGCAGATGAATATTTAAAGGTGCACAGCCAGAAACACAAGTATTCACAATCTGAACTACATATTGTGGGATCCCAGAATTCGAATATCTGCTTTGTGAAATGCTTATGTCCCTATTTGAACAAATCCTTGGAGAGAAAACGTAAAATTAGAATAAATTGTAAGATCGGTCGAGACATGATAAACGAAATAGCAATTCCATACGAGGGGTAATTTACCATGTAACATAAGTTTTCTTTAGAACTAAGGTATGTCTCTACTGAAGACTAATCATTCTACTTCGGTCGGTGAATATAGGCCCATTGCTTGTTGTAATGTTGTTTATAAAGTCATTACAAAGATTCTTGCTTCTCGGTTGAAGCCTATGCTTGGCTCAATTATAGACCAAGCACAAGTTGCATTTGTGGAGGATAGGAGCATGATTGAAAAAATCAATTGGCATAGGAGCTATTGGGACAATACAACTACAAGAGGGTATCTCATAGATGCCTTCTAAAAATTGACTTAAGGAAGGCCTATGATTCGATGAATTGGGACGTTCTTATGAAAATGCTTGAGGGGTTGGGATTCCCCACTACATTCGTGGATTGGGATATGGAGTGTGTTACAACTCATTCTTATTCCATTGCTCTTAATGGAAACCTCCATGGTTTTGTTAAAGGAAGAAAGGTTTTCGTCAAGGTGACCCTTTATTTCCTTATTTGTTTATTATACGCCTTGAATACTTCTCTAGAATGCTGAAGGAAGCTACCGAAAATAGTGACTTTAATTTTCATCATAAATGTGCACATCTAAGGATTACACATTTAGCATTTGTAGTTGATTTGATGCTTTCTACTAAAGGGGATGTGATGTCGGTTAACATATTGATGAATTGCTTATCCAATTTTTGCTTCATGTTGGGCCTTAATATAAATGTTGAGAAATCTTGTTTATACATCGCAAGAGTTTATGGTGAAGAACTGAAGGATATCCTTGCACTTACTAATCTTCCCAAGGGTACCATGCCATTTCCCTACTTGGGCATTCCACTCGCAGCGATAAAATTGAAAGTAAGTTCATTTGATTCTTTCATCAATAAAATTTCTTCTTATATTGGTGCATGGTCGACTTCTTCATTATCATATGTAGGAATAGTGGAATTTGTGAGAGTCGTCTACAAGGAGTGGAATGCTTTTGATTATCCATCTTTCCCATCATGGCAACAATGGCTTCTAAAGTCATTAGTCTATGTCGAAGTTTCTTATGGAGATCTAAAAAATCCTTGGTTGCTCGGAACCAAATTTGCTTACCAAAGCATGAAGGCAGGCTCAGCTTTAGAAACATTAAAAGTTGAAATGTTGCACTCTTTTCCAAAACACTTTGAAACATCCATAGCAAGAAGGATACTCTTTGAATTAAATGGATAAATCATGTACATCTTCGAGGTATGGACATTTGGGAGTAAAAGGTAAAGAGAGATGATTCTCCATTGCTTAAAAAGCTTTTGGAAATCAGGAACAGCATTATCGGGCCACAACGTGAAGTGCAAGCTGGCATAGACAAGTTATTTGGCTGGACAGAAGCTGGCAGATTCAACACTATGGCAGCCTATGAGTTTTTCAAGCCAAAAGGAGCTAAGGTAGCCTAGACAGCCTCAGTTTGGGATAGCTCCGTAACTCCTAAGCATGCTTTCATCCTTTGGTTAGGTGTTCGAACCAAGTTACAAAAAATGGACAGATTACAACATCTTCAATTGGACCATAATTGCTCTCTTTGTGGGCTAATGGAGGAAACCGCCCAACATTTATTCTTTTCATGTCCAGTTAGCAAAGATGTTTGGGAACAAATCCGCAGTTGGTTGGCTATAAGGCGTAACATGTCTACTTTGTTGAGCTCATTAAATTGGATGAAAAAGGAAGGCCATGGAAATAGTTGGCAAGGTAAAGCAAAACGTATAGCATTTGCAACTACCGTGTACTACATTTGGATGGAAAGGAATAGGAGTATTTTGGTGGTCTTAGGTCGCTAGTTGATTTTATTATAAGACGAATTAAAACACACGTATACAAAGCTATATTCACTTTGCATCCGTATGTTTTGATTCAATTTGAGTTTTTAGCAATGAGACTTTAGACTATTGTTGGTACATTATTTTTTGTTGTCTATCCGGGTATGTCGGTGTACATGCATTTGTCACTTGACCTTGATTGATCAGGTATGTTCGGTGTACTTGTAAATGAATTTTGATCTATAAAATTTTACATTTAATGATAAAAAAAATATTTTCAAGATTGGACAAAAATAATGCAGCTTATTGTAACAAAGTTGCATTGGAATATGAAATGAAATTATTATTACCTAAACTAGGTATATGTTTATTTTTAGGTTCTAAATCTAAGAGAGAGAGTAATTGACTTTGATTAACATCTTCTCTTGGAAAATATTCTTGCAAGGTCATTTTTTGCTTCCCTGATCAGTTAGC
>NC_036258.1:5765628-5765926 GCF_002742605.1 Olea europaea var. sylvestris | reverse complement strand
TTGTTGCCAATCAAGGACCAAACATCAGGCCTCATGCAAATCAACCGGTTAACCAGCCTGTAGGAATTTCATATGACCCCAACATCATGTTGAGGAATCAGATTATGGAAATCGTACAGGATCAGATGGCTTTTGGGGTGTGTCCCGTCATTAGGCCGACGTACACGAAATCATATCCTGATTGGGTAGACCAAGCATATCAATGGCCTAGAGGGTACAAAGTGCCAGAATTCTCACTGTTTACCGGTTTAGGAGAGGTGTCTACTCTAGAACACATAGGGCGATTCACATTGCAAAG
>NC_036258.1:5765206-5765420 GCF_002742605.1 Olea europaea var. sylvestris | reverse complement strand
TTACGTCAAATGCCAAACGAATGGGCAGAAAGTTTTCTCCAAAGGTTCAAGACAGCAAGAAGCAAGTGCTTTGTACCTTTGCCCGAAAAAGAATTTGTTAAAATCGCTCAGGACTGCTTAAGCTTTGATTTAAAAAAGAAGTTCCAGGACAAGGAATTTCCTGACCTTTTCCAGTTGAGTGCGAATGTGATTAGGTATGAACGACTGATAAGAG
>NC_036258.1:5763670-5765073 GCF_002742605.1 Olea europaea var. sylvestris | reverse complement strand
GAAATGTGTTTGGCCGAATTGGTCAAAGGAGATACGTATACTTGTCCCATAATGGCTAAGCCTAGACCATCGGGCAAAGATGAGCCCATAAAAGATGAAAACATAAAGGCTAGAACGTTCTCGTTCGATGTAACTAAAGCTGACCTTATATTTGACAAATTATATAGGGATAAGCAGATAAAGTTGAGCGATAAGCACAAATTGCCAAACCCTGAACAAATTAAGGGTAAAAAATATTGTAAGTGGCATAATGCATGGTCACATTTGACTAACAATTGCTTGGTTTTTTGCCATATATTGCAAGATGCCATTGAATCAGGACGAATTACGTTCGATGATAAGAAGAAGATGGCAGTGGACGAAAATCCTTTTCCACAGCCACTTGGAGTAAACATGGTGACATCTGGATTCAAAAACAAGTTGTCAAAATTCAAGTTGGTTGTAGATGATGGAGAAGAGGATACTAAACCACATCCCAGTCTCTTTGAACGAATCAAGGGGAAAGAACCAAAAAAGGACGAAGACGTCCTGTGTGCAAGATGTAAAAGAGAAGTGAATGGCAATACAGAGAAACCAAGGATATGGCAGCATCCCCATCGCCCTACCTTCTTCCCAAACACTCAGCCTGGTAGAGGGCGAGGTACATCATTCTATAGAGGACCGTCTTTCGAGAGGCAGTTCAGGCCAGCAGATAATGGAAGAACATTCAGGCCGCAACCTCGCCAGCCAAACGTATGGCATTCATTCCAGTATAGTACAGGAAGGGCAATACCCTTCGATAAGATGACTAGAACCCAACAAAAGCATTTCCAACGAAACTATGGACGGATGATGAGGCAGCAACAGGGAGTGCCACATCCTAAAGTGCCTAAACTACTCAAGGTAGCTAATCAAAATGTCCTTAAAGATAGTAAAGAGACCGGCACGGATGAATCAATAAAGGAACTGCCAGAAACTTCTCCTGAGAGATCAAAGTTTGAGCGAGACAGAAGGGATGGAGAAGATCCAGATCAGCCCCTTACCATCCTGTTCGGTACGTTACCTCCTGTCGTGGCCAATAATTACTTACTGGACAATGAATTCAAGAATAAAGAAAAAGAAGAAGAGAGGGAGGGTAACGAAGGAGAAGCTTGCGTGCTGGTATGTGAAGAAGGCCAGACTTCTAGAGAGGCCTACAACGATGAAGAGGACGACGGGATGACAGACATTGAAGAAGAAATCGACCTAGAAGCAGAAGGAAGAAAGAGAGGAGTATCGCGCAATACTCTGTTGAAGCAATTATATCGAGAGGGAGTTCGCGAAGTAGACTTGTTGGGAGAACCATCTGGGTGTCCTTTCGATTTCTACGTACTATACGGGACACCCAAAAGGAAGAAGAGAGTGCCTCGCTCTGAAAAGTATGG
>NC_036258.1:5760635-5762829 GCF_002742605.1 Olea europaea var. sylvestris | reverse complement strand
CGCAGCCACTTGGAGTGAACATGGTGACGTCTGGTTTCAAAAACAAGTTGCCAAAATTCAAGTTGGTCATAGATGATGGAGAAGAGGACCCTAAACCACATCCCAGTCTCTTTGAACGAATCAAGGGGAAAGAACCAAAAAAGGACGAAGACGTCCTGTGTGCAAGATGTAAAAGAGAAGTGAATGGCAATACAGAGAAACCAAGGATATGGCAGCATCCCCATCGCCCTACCTTCTTCCCAAACACTCAGCCTGGTAGAGGGCGAGGTACATCATTCTATAGAGGACCGTCTTTCGAGAGGCAGTTCAGGCCAGCAGATAATGGAAGAACATTCAGGCCGCAACCTCGCCAGCCAAACGTATGGCATTCATTCCAGTATAGTACAGGAAGGGCAATACCCTTCGATAAGATGACTAGAACCCAACAAAAGCATTTCCAACGAAACTATGGACGGATGATGAGGCAGCAACAGGGAGTGCCACATCCTAAAGTGCCTAAACTACTCAAGGTAGCTAATCAAAATGTCCTTAAAGATAGTAAAGAGACCGGCACGGATGAATCAATAAAGGAACTGCCAGAAACTTCTCCTGAGAGATCAAAGTTTGAGCGAGACAGAAGGGATGGAGAAGATCCAGATCAGCCCCTTACTATCCAATTCGGTACGTTGCCTCCTGTTGTGGCCAATAATTACTTACTGGTCAATGAATTTAAAAATAAGGAAAAAGAAGAAGAGGGGGAGGACAATGAAGGAGAAGCTTGCGTGCTGGAATGTGAAGAAGGCCAGACTTCTAGAGAGGCCTACAACGATGAAGAGGACGACGGGATGACAGACATTGAAGAAGAAATCGACCTAGAAGCAGAAGGAAGAAAGAGAGGAGTATCGCGCAATACTCTGTTGAAGCAATTATATCGAGAGGGAGTTCACGAAGTAGACTTGTTGGGAGAACCATCTGGGCGTCCTTTCGATTTCTACGTACTATACGGGACACCCAAAAGGAAGAAGAGAGTGCCTCGCTCTGAAAAGTATGGGTCACCTCCAAAAATAATGCCCCCTCCCACAGGTTGGGTAACTGATGAGGAAGCATTAGAAAGAAGTAAGAAGGAGGTTTAGGAGACAGAGGATCAAAGCGATATGCTGCATGTCAACTTATCACAGGGGGATAATTTGATAGAAAACAAGCAGAAAGTAGAAATAAAGGCTACCGAAAAGGTTATTTTTAAACGGCCAGCTATGAAATTGACTAAACACTTGAGGCCATTGTACGTTAAAACTCTAGTTAACGGCATCCCAGTGGCAAAAGTACTGGTCGACAATGGAGCAACTATAAACATCATTCCATCTAGGATGATGAGGAAGTTCGCAAAGACAGAGGGTGACATGATTCCTACAGAAGTCATCTTTACGAGCTTCAATGGAGGAGCAACTTTAGTCAAGGGAGTTATGCCATTGGACATAACTATAGGGACGACTACTAGGACCACTGTCTTCTTTGTAACAGATGGTCCTACTAGTTACAACGTGCTACTGGGAAGAGACTGGATACACGGAAGTCGCTGTATACCCTCATCGCTCCATCAATGCCTGATCTTTTGGAATAACAAAGGTGAAGCAGAGGTGGTATAGGCCGATCATAGGCCTTTTGTTGAAGAAGCAAACTCGGTGGAAAAGTTCATGTACGAAGGAAACTATGGACCTGTCAGGGTAGTACAAGATGGGGAAGAGACCCAAGTTGTTGCGCAAAGCGAAGAGCCATTTTCAGTAGACGTACTCACTGAAATGTTCAAACAGATGATGCCAAATATAGTGACCCTAGAAGAGTCAGTAATTGGCAAAAGAATAATCAAGGAGTCTTGAATGGATTCTAAATTACAAAAGTAAATGGCCGATATTCAGGCCTTCAAAGCCAGACTGATGGCTTTCAATAAGGAATGCAGTAACAAGGCGAAAGAAGAGACAGCCATAAAAGCGCTGAAGAACAAGTTGGCAGTGTTTGAGTTAGAACAAAGCATTGGCCGAGAAGTCAACAAGGTGGACTGTTTAGAAGAAGAAGTACTCACAAGGGAACTGGACGACGAAGTAATGCGGATCATCAAACCTGGATACGCTCAAGCACAAGATCCTCTGATCAAAGTAAACATTGGCAATGAAGGAGAAGATCGTCCAACATTCATCAGCCAGATGCTAGATCAAGA
>NC_036258.1:5756089-5760608 GCF_002742605.1 Olea europaea var. sylvestris | reverse complement strand
TGAAGAAGACATACACAAAACTGCCTTTAGATGCCTTGGGTCTCTAAGATGTTTTAAATTGGTGGTTATGCCTTTCGGCCTAAAAAATGCAGGGGCAACTTATCAAAGGGCAATGAATTTAATCTTTCATGATATGATAGGCAAGTTTGTTGAAGTGTATGTAGATGATATAGTAGTCAAGTCCATTAAAGAAGATGACCATTTCGAACAGTTAAGATGTTCGTTTGAGCGAATGAAGTATTATAAGCTAAAGTTGAATCCTTTAAAGTGTTTTCTTGGTTTCTTAGTACACAAGAGAGGGATTGAACTTGATAAAAATAAAGCGAAGGCCATTTTAGAAGCCAAACCACCTAGCAACAAAAAAGAATTGCAAAGGTTTCTAGGCCAAGTAAATTTTTTAAGACGCTTTATTTCTAACTGTACAGGGCAAACTAAAGTCTTTTCGTCGCTCTTAAAGCTGAAAAATCAGGACGAATTCGTCTGGAAAGAAGAACATCAAAAGGCTTTTGAAAGCCTGAAGACATATTTATCAAGTCCACCAATGTTGGTGTCACCAATCCAAGGACGTCCAATGAAAGTGTACATATCGGCTGAAAAAGAATCAATAGCTGGAATGGTCGCACAGGAAGATCAATTTGGTGAAAAAAGGGCAATTTACTACTTAAGTAGACGATTAACGAAATGTGAATGTAATTACTCTGTTATCGAAAAATTATGTCTTGCGTTGTATTTCGCATGTACAAAATTAAGGGCTTATTTACGGCCCGTAACCGTTTATTTAATTTCTAAAGTAAATTTAGTTAAGTATATGTTCTCGCACCCTATTTTAGATCAAAGGGTAGGCCTTTGGACACTAGCTTTATCAGAATTCGAGATACAATATATATCTCAAAAGGCAGTCAAAAATCAGACTTTGGCTAATTTTCTAGCCGATCATCCATGCATTAACATGCCTGAAGAAATTGAACTAGAAATCAATTCGTTCGAGTTAAAACCTTGGGTGTTGTATTTCGATGGATCAAAAACCTCTAAAGGTGCAGGAGTAGGAGTAGCATTAATTAATCCTTTAGGGATTTGCTACAAGTTCGCATTCACTCTAGACAGAATGTGTACCAACAATCAGGCCAAATATGAAGCCTTAATTGTAGGCCTAGAACTGATGATAGATATGGGAGTAAGAAATGTGATCGTTAGGGGCGATTCCCAATTGGTAATCCACCAATTGATTGGTGATTTTAAATGCCAAAGTGATTCCATTATAAGTCAATATGAGATCGCCCAAGAATTGTTAGAGGAATTCGACCAAGTAGAACTTCAATGCGTTAGTAGGATATATAATAACGTGGCAAATGAGTTAGCCCAAATGACCTCAGGGTACTCGAAGGTTTTGAATTGGAAGTCTACTCGTGAGTATGGAATCATATTGCCCGTGACTCAAAGAAAAGCAAGAAAGATTGAACTTCACTGCATAGAAGATGGAGATGCAGTGGATTGGAGAATAGAGATTAAAAGGTTCCTTAAAGAACCTAATGGAGGAATTAGTAGAAAAATGAAGCTGTGTTTGCTAAACTATACACTAATAGACGAAGAGTTGTTTAAGAAACGCTCTGATGGTGTATTACTAAAGTGTGTAAGTTTGCAAGAAGCCAAGACGATCATGGCTGAAGTGTACGAAGGGATATGTGGAGCTCATCAAGCTGGCCAAAGGATGAGATGGTTAATTATTAGGAGTGGATATTTTTGGCCAAAGACGAGAGAATTATGCGTTCAGTACGCAAAGAGTTGTTTAGCATGCCAAAATCATGGTCCAATACAAAGGGCGCCAGCACGAGAGATGACACCTATTATTAAACCTTGGCCGTTCAAGGGTTAGGCGATAGACTTGATAGGGAAGATTTATCCCCCATCGTCCAAACAACATACTTTTATTATAGTTGCAACAGACTATTTCACCAAATGGATAGAGGCGGTACCTTTGAAAGAGATCACCCAGAAGAACGTCATAGAGTTTATCCGTGATCACATCATTTATAGGTTTGAAATTCCACAAACATTGATGGTAGATCATGGAATATCTTTGAATGGGGATCAAATGAACAAATTTTTGAGCGAGTTTGGGGTTAAATTAGTAAACTCCACACCATACTATGCTCAATCCAACGGACAAGCAGAATCTTCTAATAAGGTTCTGAAAAATATCATCAGAAAGATGATAGACGAAAATACCAGAAATTGGCACGAATATCATCAGGAGGCCATTTTGCCTATGGAAATCAACGTGCAATCGATTAGAGTGTGCTTGCAACATAAGTCGAATGATGATGAGTATGCCGAATCACTAGTTCAAAATTTATTGGGGTTGGACGAATTAAAGTTGGACGTCTTAGATAGATTGCAAATTCAAAAACAAAGAATGGCTAAGTTTTATAATAAAAAAGTCATAGCCAAGCCGTTTAACCTGGGTGAACTAGTTTGGAAGACGATACTCCCTTTGGATGGCAAGGATCCAAAGTATAGGAAGTGGTCGCCCAATTGGGAAGGACCATACAAAATAAACAGTGTGTTGCCCAATGGAGCGTATCACTTAGAAGATTTAGATGGCACCAAGCACGTGAGATTCATTAACGGCAAATATTTGAAAACATATGTTCCTTCTTTATGGGAATGTGAACAGATAAAAGCATAATCAGAATATGGTGAACGATTAAAGATAACAAGGTCAGAGCGAAATACGTTCAAATAAAGTTCTTTATTATCAAACGTTCATTGCAAAGAAGCAAAAATACAAATAGAGGATGCTCCACAAACTACAATCAGAAGTAAGTTAATTTCCCGGTTGACCGTCGAGTAAGAGGGTGGACTGACCTCACCATCTTCCTAAATGCATTGCTGCAACGACGGGCAAAGAGGCTGAAAAGCACTCTCAACAAGCAAGCTGAGAAGCACTCTCAGCAAGCAAGGTGGCCCTCAAGCATCCCAAAAATTGCCTTCTATCATCGACTCCTTGTAAAGGATAAAGGGACGATGGGAAGAACTTCGACGGTAAAAACTTTGCTGTTGGCCAAAAAATATTTCCTATACCTCCCACACCAAAAGTGATATCAAGGCAAATAGTAAAATGGGCAGACTAAACAATCCATTTTTATAGAAAGACGAAGGTTTCAGATCAGATTGATTGTTAGAGTGCCAAACAATGGCAGCAAATTGGTTTTGAAGAAGAAAATGAAGATGGAAGATGGAAAATGCAAAGCATACGTGCATTTATAGGGGGTGGAGATGAAGAGATGGAATATGAGTAGCCACATTCTGCCTAGTAAATGGAATTAAATAGCCCAAAGTCTTGGAAAAAGTGGTGGAAATATCAAAAGAAAATGAGCAAGATTTTTTAGCACAAAGCAGTTAAATGCTTGAAGAATTGACGATTAAAAAAGCAAACGTCAAATAAATGCACAAGAAGTTAAAATATATGTTCATTAATGATGGACAAAAGTTACAAAGGGAAAATCAAATTACAAAAGAAAAAGGCATCATGTGTCTTAATTACAGTCCACCCCATATTGAACGAATTCGTTCCCTAAGTTTTTCCCAGTCCTCGTTCTGCCGAGAGGAAGTGATGTTCAATTTGGCCACGACATCATCATCAACTTCCAACTTCTTGTACTGCTCAACCAAGGACTTAGTTCGCTCAATTCCCTGGGAGGCGTTGCGCTTCTTAGCAGCCATTCTCTCCTTGCAGTCGTCCATTTTGGCTTGAAGTTCCTTCATTTGAGCAGTCAAACTAACCATCAAAGAATCTTCCATCATGACTTCGGAAGAGATCTCTTTCAACTCATCCTCAGCCTTATTGATCTCCAGACGTAGAGACTCTTTTTCAGATATGGCACGAAAATATTGAGTACTTTTGGCCTTTAGTTCAGCATTCTTGGCCAGCAAGGAAAGGACCTCGAAGTGGATAACCTTCAACGTTGCTTTAAAATCGACAGAAAGATTGAGCGACGGAAGCGTCAGTGCTTGCTCCAACTTCGCACTCAAATGCTCAAGTTTATCCTTGTGTCTAACAGCACTAGCCCTACCAATGTCCATATCCATGAAGGACGTCATGACGATAAGAGGGGCATCATCATCATCATCAACATCATCCTCCAGAATGGGAGATGCTGAGGCTGGCCGTTTGCGGCTTGGGGCACTCTTGGCTGTAGTAGGCTTGGCAGGGAGAGAAGAAGATAGACGAGCAGACTGTTTAGCGCGACGAGGAGGAGAAGAACTCCGGATGGACAAAGGAGTGATTAAAACAGGAGGAGGGGAAGAAATGCTCGGCTGGTCTAGTGAATGAAAGGCGCGATTGGCATCAGTCGCAAATAATCTGCGCTGCACTGACGGTCAGAGCTGTTCAAAAAGAGGGTGGATGTTATGGCAAGAATTAAAAGGGGCTAATGAAAAGTGGCTTGTTAAATGGAGGTTGCGAGCATTTATAGCCTCTGCCTCCGCCTTATTAATAGTATGAAAACGGTCAATTAAG
>NC_036258.1:5683793-5754303 GCF_002742605.1 Olea europaea var. sylvestris | reverse complement strand
AGGTTATAATATCAACTCTACTTCGACGTATTATACTTCTTAAAAATTTTAGGAAAATGTGCACTATTGGTCCTTAATCAATTGTATGAGTAGCAAGTTGGTGTACAATGTTCAAAATGTAGCCCTCTGGTCAACAATCTTTCATTATAGTTATGCCGGCACCTTTACAATCAGTTGCTAATGATGAAGCCTTCAAAATATACGTTAAATTGCGACATCATCCTCATATATTAACTTTTCGAAGCTAAATTTATTTTTTCAATTCAATTCGATACCAAGACATTTGATGTGAAAAGGGCCACGTGACAATATATGTACTGAAAATTTGGATGGTTTCAATTTCAAGGATTAATTATGCAACTACAATGAAAGATTATCAATAAACTCCATTTAAAGGTTAATGACTTATGAAATGAGTTCAATATAAATTATACATATATTAAACACAAAATTTGGTTTTGCTTTGACATTATTAATTGGGATTAAAAAAAAAAAAAAAAAAGACTATCCTTGGAGGGGCATTTAAAATTTCCTAGTTGGTATCACCCTCATGAGAAAATTTTCAGTGAGACGGTCGCACCGTCCACGTGGTGCGATTGCTCACTGTCGAGGAGCCACCTCGACGGGCGGTCGCACATTAGAAATATAAATTTTAATTTAAAACAAAGTTAAAAATTAATTTTTTTTTTTTTTTTTTTTTTTTTTTTTTATCAAAATTGACTAAAAATTCGATTTCATGGAGTCTTTAACATTTTAGCTTTTTATCAAAATTGACTAAATATCCGATTTCAATCCAATTTGATTTTTTCCTCTTTTCTTTTGCTATATCTTACTCTCTCCCTCACAACTTTTACTAGGGATGTCAATTGGGCTTACCGACTCACTCGGTTCGAGGCTCGGTGGAACCCAGCCAAAACTCAGGTCAAACCCCATTTTGAGGTTTTGGACTTAGCCCGAACTGGCCTGTGTGGCTCGCCGGCTTAGGCTCGGGCCTTATTTAAAAAAAACCATGAAAAAAAGAAAAGAAAGGATGGCAGCAGGCCTGCTGCCTTTGAGCCATTGTTTATATTTATTAAACAAAAAGAGAGAGAGAGAGAACCGAGCCGATCCGGCTTGAGCTCGGCTTGACTCGCTAAGGTCAAGCCGAAAGCTCAGATCGAGTCTTTTTATTTTTTGCCGAGCAAAAGCTCAGCTCAGGCTCGAAAAAAGCTCATTTCATTTTACTCGAGCCGAGCTCAAACATTGAGTTTCAGCTTGATTCGTTGACATCCCTAACTTTTACCAAAACCTAAACCCTTTTGATTTTTTAAAATTTGCCTATAATTTCTTTACAAATTATCTCATCTATTACAAATTTTCAATTAATTAAAACCTAAATTTTCATTTTCTCATATCCTATTTGTGTATATAAAAAATGTCTGAACTGATTATATTCAATTTAACTTATATTTAACGAATTGTGTTTATTTGATTGATTATTAGTATTAAATATTAGTTATATGTTTTTCCTTTCAATTAATTGAATTGTTTGTTTGTATGAAATACACTATAAATTTTTTAAATATAAATATGCATTTTTTTATGATCAGTAAAATCTTAATAAAATATCGATCAAGATCAAATGGATGACAATAATAGCAAAATATTAATGAAGAATTTTTTTAAAAATATAAATCTATATTTTCTCCGATCAAATGTAATCATTCAAAAATCAAGAACAAAGTGTTCAATTCGTATAGAGATTGTGCGCCTTTAACTCATCATATCATCCCGGGGGGCATCTGATGGCCGGAGTCAAGGGCGGACCCACATGGGTCATGTGGGGTCAAATGCCCACACAAAATTTTGCCTTTTTTTTTTTTTAACAATTTACTTTGATGCACTCGTTAGGATGTCAAATGAAGTCAAAATATTACATTTTTAATACAATTTCGAAATGCTTATGGCCTAGTTTTTTACTCATTAATGGTATGCGAAGTGTTAACTATAGCAAAAGTTATGACATATTAAAGTAGGGCATTTGAAATTAGTATTTTGAGAATTTCGATAATATCTTAACTTTAAAAATTCGTTTGCGATCATGTGCTATCTGAATCTACAAATGGTCTATGTCGTGTAAAAGTTTGTTTCGAAAACTACATCGTATTCATATCGAATGGTCCAAACAAATATCGAAAATAAATAAAATATGTATCAAACGTACACCTCAAAAAAGAAGTCTAACTCGTTTTTTCTTTTAAAAAATTCAATTAATTATTATTTTTACACGATAAATATTTCAATATAATTTATATCGTTTCATTCATAAGTCTTACATGAATTTACGTATTTCGCACCTAGCTGGAGGCTGGGTTAGGTTTAAACTCTTGGTCCGTTCCAGGACAGAGTCCAGGATTGTCATCGGCTTAAGGTAAACTCCGATTGATCTCACACAATTATCGTCTGCGGTTCCGTGAAAACCACCAAACTGCCGGTCATCTCCTAGCTTGAAGGCGACCTCTTTATCGTGGGCAGTGAACCGACCAAACGGTCCATATGTTTCATAGTTGGTGCCAAATGCGATCGAAATTAAATGACCACTGTTGGAACTCTTGTAACCACTAACCCAGGTTATGTATTCCCTAGGATGATCCAACTTCACCTGCATCGTAAATTATTTTAACACATTTGTACAAATCAAGTACTAATTTTTAGTTTTTAAAAGAATTCAAAATTTGAATAAATTGGAATTGTGGGTTAGGTTTAAACTCTGTGCTAAAAAAAATTAACAGGTAATTAAGCTGTTTTTTGCCATACGAATAACTTTATTTGAGTTAAAATTTTAGTTTGATCGATTTGTTATTTTTAAAATCCAAATAATGCTAAATAGTTTTTTATAATTATATTGATCAAATTTCATGAATTTCATTTCCCTCGGAATAGACCTCTACAATAAAGTAGCTATTTCAAGGAAAACGAAAAAGGAAGTCAACTGATTTCTAAATAAATGAAATTTAATGAATGAAAAATAGAGAAACTTACATCATCAAATTTGTATCCAGTGGTTCGACCATAGGAATCAGAGAGGGCCAAAGTACCATTCTCATAATACTGGAATTGAATTGAATTTATTTTATCGTCGTGTGAAATAAATATATGAACTATTTCACTTTTTCCCCTCTCATCCCACTCATCTCCGTATTGGCTTCCCACTGGACCAATCTTGATCATCTTTGGAATTCGTATCATCCGTTTGCCACCTTCCACTCAAAAACTTGGCCCGCTTATTGCATTTATAGGCCATTTCAAGAAATTCTAGAATATAGGAATGGAATTTGGAAGACGTGTATGTTTTAGATTGACAACTCATTTGGAAGTAGAATAAAGCAACTTAACCAAACTTAAAAACAAAGAATGATGAGATAGACTGATGTGTCAGAAAATTAGAGCTGGACATGGTCCGATTCGATTCTAACGAGAACCAAACCGACTCGAAATTTTCGGGTATTTAGTAAGTGGAACCATCGGGTCCAAATTTAATTATGGAACCTTTCGGGTTCGGTTCCATTCGGTTCGGTTCCGTATTATAATTAAATTTTTTAATATATACAAAATTACATTAATTTAATTAATGATATGTTCAATATTAGCTCTTACAAAATAACATAGTCCAATCTTATGTCTCTTTTACATCCCTCTTTACTGAATTCTTCATAAATTTTAATTTTTATCTTTCTTTTAAAAAAAAAATGAAAAAAAAAAATTTAAATCACAACGGTTTTTTGTGTGGCTAGAACCATTCTCCATTATTTTGTAGAAGAAATTGAATTGAAGCTGCTTCAATTATTTTGGTTTTTTCCATTGCGGCAATCAATTGTTCAAGAAGAAAAAGAGGAAGGAAAGGATGAATTTTCCGAGGGTGAATCTATGACACTTGATCCAACAAATCTCTGGTGTTATGTAAATGAAAATCCCAACTGTTTTGCCCACCACATGTTTGCAAAAATGCCAGTGGAGAGTGGGTGGTAGGAAAGTAGAAATGATCAACTGAGTTATGTGAATAGAGTAGATTAAATTTCAGAATTTCACATTAAGGTCCCGTTTGGCCTCTATTAAATTTCATTGTATTACATTCCATTTCTCTCTCTTATTTTCAATTACACAATCTTTCATAAAAATAATATTACGCGTACATCGAAATTTTTTTCTTTTTTTTCAACACTTAATTTTCAAAAAACACTATTCCACCCATTTTCATTTTTTGAAAATGGGAGACCAAACGGGGGGTAAGGTAGTGTTTGATTCACCCAAGTCCATGGAAATGGGTGGAAAATCCCATTTTTCATCCAAAATGTTGTGTTTGATTCACAAGATTTTCTATAGAATTGGTTTCTAGCGTTTATTGGAAGTTGTGCTATTCCTTGATTGGAATCCCAGCTACTGTAGTAATTTTTTTTCATTTTTTTTAGGCAATGTAAACAAATTCTAAGAATTATTGTAAAAAAATATTTCTCTTTCATTAATAATTTTCATGTAAAATAAAATCAGACGAACACTAAAAAATAGACGATTTTCTTGAATTTATTATTTATTATTATTATTATTTTTTTGCTTTTTGGCGATGGAAACCAATGTCATCCCCAATACGAGTAAATTCTATCTTTTAATCAACAATTTTCTTACAAAACAAAGTCAAACGAATATCAAAAAACACTTTTATTTCAACATTTTTCACGTGAAAAATTATATCAGTCAAACACAATAATTTACAATTTTCAGTAAAACAATTTTAGGCAATTCAATTCCTTGTAACTCGTTTTCTATGCAATTCAATTCCATCTTTGCAACCAAACGGACCCTAATATTATTTTATGTTTATTTGGCATCACGAATTTCACAGAAAAATTAAAAACAAAAGAAAGTGATGTTCTTTGCTTCATTTTGGTGAAATTCTCTTCACTCTTAGAATAACAAAAATCAAGCCAACTAAGTAGGTAAGAATACGTCTGCATCACATTAAAGCACTTCCACTTAAAAGCTATTGTGACACTTTAGTTAATTCTTAAATTTACAAAAAAGCAAACTATTAAAAAATTTACTTTGTTCTTTGCTTTCTGTTTGAAGACAAATTCTCTTCAGACTGCTTTAGTTAATAAATCTTTTGCTAAACTTACCAAGTCACCTTTGATTCTCATCGCTTTAGTTAATTCTTAAATTTACAAAAAAGCAAACTATTTTAAATTTACTTTGCACTAACACTTTGCTTTCTGCCTGAAGACAAATTCTCTTCAGACTGTTTTAGTTAATGAATCTGTTGGTAAACGTACCAAGTCACCTATGATTCTCATCACTGTTTGTGGGTTTTAAATTGTTCAGAATCACAATTGACAATCCCAGCAAATCGAATCTATGCCGTGTCTCAGTTCCAGCATTGAAGATGATATTACATATTTAGTACTTCAAAGAGGTAACAAGTTCAATTTAGCTGTAAATTTTTAATGATTATCACTGTAAATATCATGCATGACACTCTCCACGTTAACTTATCTCCAAAACTATTTTTCTAAAGATCGCTCGTTGCATTGAAAGCAGCCTATCGGTTGGCCTCGGTGCCTCGCCCTCAGAGTAAGTCAATCTTCTGTTTTCGTCAATCTTATAGTAGAAGATCCTCGCAATTGCCACTCAAATTTGCAACTTGAGCAGGTTTTTTTGTCTTCTCTTCAAAATCCCTCAGTATACATAGGGTCTGTTCGATAGCAATTATGATAATCAATTTTTTGACCATTAAAAAGAAAAATGGATCACATATGTGAGTGAAAAAAGTCAAAAATAATGGTTGACTTAGGAAAGTAATGGTCAAAAAATTGATTTTTTTGGGTGAAAAAATAAGACCCAAATTGGGGCATAGTCGGGAAGGTACTAATTTATTTATTTGTATTTATATCTTCGACAGACATTACTTGCAAAGAAAATGGAAGGACTTGGTCAAACTGAAAAACTAGATCATGTAGCCATCGAAATTGGTCATGAGCATGATCTTGTACACTCGATCAAGGAAAAAATGGAAAAATTTTCTTTGTTGCATTCTGTTTGCAGGATTTCTGAAGAAATTTCTGAAGGAAATCAAGAAAAATATTCGCCCAGTTTGCTGTCAATCGGACCTTTTCACCATGGCAAAAACAACCTTAACGTCATGGAAGATCTAAAGTGGCAATATTTCAACACACTGCTGAATCGAAACCCTAATGAAGAAACAATTCTTGACACTTGTGTCAAGACGCTTAAACATTCTGAACAAAAGGCTAGAAAATTCTATGGTGAATTAGTCAACATGGAGAGCGATAAATTTGTTGAAATTATGTTAGTCGATGGTTGTTTCATAATCGAGCTATTTCTTGAGTATTCGATGAAGAATCTGAGGCGTAGGGATGATCCAATTTTCTTCAGCACAGACAGTAAAATGTTCTGGTTAAGATGCGATATGATTTTACTCGAAAATCAAATTCCCTTTTGGGTTCTTCAGAAGTTGTTTTACATTGTTGTAATTAAGCAATGTAGCAACATGTCTCTCATGGAACTTGCCCTGTGTTTCTTCAGAAAACTGCTCTCAGGGGATGGACAAATTCCTCAAGACAAATTTGGTCCCGAAATTCATAACTTGCTCGACCTAATCCGCCAGCAATATCTTCCGACAATGCCTCGAACGCGATCCACTGGTGGTCAGAAAAGTTTACTCAGCGGCGCTACAGGACTTCAGGTTGAAGTTAACAAGTACCTATAGTCACCTTGCTTCAACTAAGATACTATTATCTTACTGTCTTTACTTACTTAACAGAAAAGTAATATTTTTATTTTATTTGAGCTTAGGCAAGATGCTTTAACAGTGTTTTTACCTTTCAGTTAGCTGGGATAAGACTTAGAAGGGCAGCCAATGAAGTCCCTTTGAACGTGAGATTAATCAATAAAGAACTCCAAATCCCACCTTTTAAAGTCAATGGATATACAGAAATTTTGTTCAGAAACCTGATAGCATTGGAGCGTAGCCACCACCAATGTTCAAAGACGATCACATCATACGCCATTTTCATGGCAAGCTTAATCCAGAATGTAAACGATGCACGAATACTTCGCAGTAAAAGAATTCTAATTGATGGTAGTCATGAAAGAGATGGAGAAATACTTGATTTGATGAAGAAACTGCACGTTGAGATTAATGTGACGGATTTTTACTATGGAGAAATTTGTAGGCAAATTAATGACCATCAAAAGAGCAGAAGAAAAACTCGGTGTCAGCTGCAGGCTATGAGGGATATTAACTACAGACGTGAATTGGGAGTTTTAGGGTTCATTCTGGCGATCATGTTACTGGTTTTCTTTTTCATAGCAATATTTTTCTCAATAGTTGCATTTTTGCTGCACCATTTTCATTGATATTTATAATTTTTTTCATGGCTTGTATAACGAAAGATGTTGTGTCGACTAGACCACCTGAAGATGAATAGGATGTTATGACGTGACTAGGGTCGTCGAGGCTTGTGACTCAACTATTTCAACTATGTTTGTTGTTATTTTTATTTTTTTCATATTTAATCTTTATTATTTATAATTGTTTTCCTTTACATTCTAAAGTTGGGTTTGTTAGAAGCCAATTGATTATTGAATAAACACTGAGTTCTGGAGCTTTCTTCAAGTTATTCTGTGGAATCCATGAGTTTGTTGAATTGCACGTTTGTGTTTTTCATACTATGTTGAATTTAGTTTTGTAGTTATAGTGAAGAATAATGTTATTTACGACTAATCACCGCAATCGTTTTACGTGGTATACATGTAATGATTAGTAATTTGATATATGAGCCAAAAAAAAAAAAAACTAACACATTAATCAATCAAATCAAAAGTCGCCATTAGCTTTACTTTGCAGTGAAAGCAATAAAGACAAATCAAAAATACATAATTTCTTTGTTTTTCTATTTGCTTTCTAAAAGAGTCAAACTAACCTACATAATTTCTTCCTTTTTCTATTTGCTCTCTAAAAGAGTCCAACTAACCTAGTCTTGGTTTGGCGCAGCTTAAAATTTTGTTAAAATTTTAAATCAAAAATTAATTTTAATCATACATTTATCGAATTTACATATTGTCAACAACAAATTTTATCAATTTTTACCAAAATTTACTAAAAATTTGATTTTAACTACACCAAACAGGCTACACTCGGCCATGTTTAGTAAAAAATGTTGGATAGAGTAGCATATAAGACAAATCAGTATTGTACCAAATATGTAAATAAAGTTGTAGGCTGAGGCCTTTTGTGTAATATGTAAAAAGTATTGTACCTCAATCGAAAACATTATTAGTTGATTTTCCAATCCCACTGCTTTTATTCCTTAATCACAGCAAAGACAACAGAAACACTTCTGTATACATTCGAACACGGTAAATTTATCCTCTATCCCTTTCCTTCACCGTTAGATATTAGTTACACAATAATCACAAAATAATCTGACGGTTTAAATTAAAACAAAAATTCTTCAAGTACAGAAAATTTTTGCCAAATTTTTGAATTCTCACTCACATGAGAGTGGGCCAGTGTATAAAATATTGGCAAAAAAAATTCCCACCTTTGAATGTGAGTGTTCGGTAGGTACAGGGAGCAAGGTTGAAATTAAAATTACCTTACTGATCATAAATCTCTTTGACTAGTCTGGGGATGTCAAATGGCCGCTCTGGTTCATTAGGCCATCCCCATTGTTGTACCAAAATTTGCACCAAATCAAAATTCTTCTCCAACAATTACACCAAATAAACAGTGCTTTATTATCTTATTCATTCTTTCGATTTTTGACAATGTATTTATTTTAAAAAATTATTTATTTATTTTATAACTATATAAATTACTAAATCATAACTTTGTTAAATTAACAAATATATTGATTACTAAATTATTCACGTGTTTTATATATTATGTTAAATTGACAAAAATAATTGATCATATTATTAATTTATGATAAACAATTACGTTAAATTTACAAAAATAATAAACTTTAATAATATAAACTTTACATTAAATTAAACTTTAAACGTAAACTTTATGTTAAATTAACAATTACGTTAATTATTATTGATTATATTATTAAAAATAATAAACTTTAATAATATAATTAATAGTGTAAGTAATTATCATCATCATCATATAACAAAAATGACACAAATACTCTTAATCATTATCTTTGAAAAATGAAAAATAAGGTTAAAATGGATATTACATCATTTGGTGCAAAAAATGGTGTAATGAATGGTGTTACACCATATTTGGTGTAACATTATTCATGTTGCACTATTTTGCACCAAAATTTAGTGCAATGTTTGGAAGAAGTTTGCACCAAATTTTGGTGGAATTTGGTGCAATAGGACATGCATTGGAGATGCCCTTAAAGCTCGGCTTTTGAGCGATTTGGGCTATAAAAATGATGACTTCGAGCACGAGCCGAGAAGCAGTCGAATCCAACGAGCTGAACAAGGCTTGCATCATCGAGCTCGCAAACGGCTCATGGTCCAAACTCGAGCACGAGCCGAGCGGTGCTCGAATCCAACGAACCGAACAAGGCTTGACTCTTCGAGTACGCGAGCGGCTCGTGGGCCAAGTTCACAAGCCCATGAACTCATAAAAAATGTGAAGAAAAATTTGAAAATTTACAACAATAAGAAAAATGAAATCGAACTTGGGGGCCGAGCCGAGCTCCTGTGTTTAAGGGCCGAGCCGGCTCGTTGCCATCTACTGGCTTTTAGCGCACCCAGTGCTTTTTTTCCTTTGCTATATTCATCTGTGTCTCGCATGCGCACACTAAACATCGATATAGTGAGAGAAAGAGAGGTTGTAGAGAGAGAAATAGATGGGAGATTGCAGGAGAGTGGGTGTGGCCGTTGACTTCTCACCGTGCAGCAGGAAGGCGCTTGAATGGGCAGTGAATAACATTGTGAGAAAGGGAGATCACCTGATTCTGGTTACAGTCCAACACGAAGGCCATTACGAGGAAGGCGAGATGCAGCTCTGGGAAGCCACGGGTTCTCGTAAGAATTCTAGCTTTTTTATCTCTATATATGATGGATTTATTCGTTGTTTTTTACTTGCACATCAGTTTTTTACTAATATGTATTTTCTTATGGGTGATTTTACGCCGATCAACTTCATTGGAGTTCAATTGATATATGCTTGTATATTTTGATCGACTAATTGACTTATAAGATGATTGATTTGTTGAAATTGTGTTCTTGCTGATAAAAAGGTGGAATTCAATAATTGAGCTCAATAATGGTTCTTTTTACTTTCTTTCATTTTTTTCATTTTTATTTTTTATTTTTTTTTTGTTTTGGGTACAAACCTTTTTTCCTTTTTTTCTCCGGCTAAATTGTTCTTATTTCTTGATTCTTAATCTAGATTTTAGTATTCAAGGGGCATTAAATATTGTAAATTAAGTTTTGGAGTTCTGATCAAATGAGTGTCGTATGGACAACTGAAATGGATTTGTTGCAATCATTTTTTATATCATTGAAGTATATCATAACTTAGATGTAGAGTCTTGTTTATTTGTGTGGTTATTAACCGATGTATTTGTTTTTGTGATTTTTTAGCTTTGATTCCTTTGATCGAGTTCATGGAGCCCCATATCATGAAGAAATATGGGGTTAATCCCAACCCTGAAACATTGGACATTGTTGCTACTGCATCTAGGCAAAAAGAGGTAATTTTGATGTTTACAGTCTTCATGACAAAACTAGCAGATGTGGACAATACAATGAACAAGATTTTAGCCTTTTTCGCATTCTTAATACAATGGGATGTTGTGCAATCTACCTTATCAAACATGCCGATGCCGTTCCCCTTTTACAAATTGCAATACTTATAGATTTTAATGATGCAGATAACTGTGCTCCTGAAAATTTATTGGGGAGATGCTCGAGAGAAGATATGTGAATCTATTGATAAGATTCCCCTCGACTGCCTTGTTATTGGAAACAGAGGCCTTGGCAAAATCAAGAGGTTCGATTCCTTTTTAGTCTTCTAGTAGTCATTTCCTTGACTCATATGTTGAGACATTGTGATCCTGGAGAGATTACTTTATACTTTTAAATGGCTCTACGGGTTCTATTGAATCATTATAGTTAATAAAGCCCTAAGATTTTTGTGTGCCTATTGATTGATCAAGTAAAGGTCCCCTTATTCATGTAAATACTAGCATAAATTATAAGGGCAATGTTGCACAGGACGACAGAAAAGATTTTTTAAGTTCTTTTACTTTCTTTATTTTGTCTAGTGCTGTTCAATATGGCATAAAAAGGCCAACACTGTCTCTGTTTCGAGCCTTTTGTTAGGAACTTTTATCATCCTGTACTTCACCATTTGTGTCCAACCTTGTCAAAGATTGGTATTCGTTAAAATTTCATATCTTAGGTTTTTTTTATTCAAGTCATAGACTATAGCATGTGACACTTGTGGCATGTGTCGGCTTTAGAACTAATAGATATTTGGTTTATTTCACTTAATTTTGCAGGGTTATTATGGGCAGTGTGAGTACCTATGTAGTCAACAATGCTACTTGCCCGGTTACCGTTGTGAAGATCCATGATTAGGCCTGTGCATTATCAGCAAGAGCTTATTAACGTTGTTTTTGGAACTCTTTGATCTTAGTATAACTGTTGTCTGTAATGCAGCTTGTGGTTGGACTTATGTCTGTATATTGCTGGCAGAGGATGCTTGTTAATCGTTTCGCTTAAATAAAAATACAGTTGGAATTCATTCTGAATGTTACTGGATTTGTTCATTTGCCTTTGGATGATCATTTTATCACTAAGGCCGTCTGGCTGGAAGGCCAGAGCTATTATGGCTCGTTTTGGAAGATGAACTCTACAGGATAATATATACGGATAATTGGCTAGGGTACATGAGTAATCCCGTTGCGTCCTAATTTCAGTACGAGACTTCCAATGTAAGTAGCGCATCGACTAGAGTGATAAATCTCGTTCCCTCGTGTTATAATTTTTCAGTACAAACAGGTTACATCAGAATGTTCACATCAAACAAGAACAGTTAGGTTTTTCTTTTAGTACTTGATCTTGAGTCTTTCCATTTAGTTAGTTATCAAAAAATACTATAAAACAACCCCTGGAAAACGGAAAAAGTTAGTCTTATTTACTTTGTGTCTACTAATCCTAGATTACAGCTCATGTCTCCTAAATTGATCGATTTCAGAAAGGTAGGTACGACACTACGATGAACCAGATTTTTATCTTGTTTTACTGTAGGAATATATTGTGCACAATATATACATTGTAGCTGCTTCTACCAGCAATTTCAATGGTTTTATAAGGTTGCTTCTGCTAATTTTCAGCCGTTCTTCAACGCCATCACAAGTGGATGGGAAACCTTTTGAATGGAGAGTGTTACTCTGTAGAGGCAAAAAAGGGGGCTGGAATTTCTTATCTTGTTGGAAGGAAAGAAAGAAATTCCTTGCAATCCTTGAGCATCTTTCAAAATTTTGAACCAGTATTCAAGCCGACTTAAGCGTTTCAGAGGAGGCGGACGAAATTAGATAAACTCAAAACATTTTGCAGTGCTACATCAAGTTGTCTTGTACATCTGCTGAAAGCATTAGACTATCGTGATGCACGATATTGCTAATCCATAAAACTGTTTGTTGGAGCTTCTCAAGATAACAGCTGTTGGGACATCTATAAATATAGGCTTCAAGAGACACTGGCTTTCATCTTTTCTAAAATCGATGAATTTACCTTTATAATTTAAAATTGCGGTTTTAGAAATGAAGAATGTTAAGAAGGATATGTTCGAGTTGGAGGGTGATGAAGTGATGGCCGTGTTCTTGAAGACGTGTCTGTGGTCCTCGTTGTCATGGCCTAATCATTTAAATGATAAAAAGGACTTAAATCATCTTCGTGTCAAGCAAATTTGTTAATTAAAAAATCTGGTTGCTTGAGTTCGTGTACACTAAACACGAACGGAAAATTCACGATCATGGAATGGAAGGGAATCCCAATGCTGTCTCTTTCTTCCTGGAAGCTTCAACATGACTGAAAGAAACCATGCTACACTACCAGGAAAGCTAAAACGACCTTTTAAACAAAAGGGTGCCTAAACCAGAAACCGACATATCGGTAGGAGCAGTATACTTTTATTGATAGTTTAGAATACTTATGTAAGAACTGTACTTTTATTGAATGTAACAGTTGCTAATATTATTACTGAGACAAAAAAAAATGGCGTTTCTTGAATTGTTCTACGCTAACAGAGTTTGATTTTCTTAACAAACTGAATAAATTGTCCCATGATATGTTCAAACTTTAATCAATCAAAACCAAAAAATTAAAGTCCTTGGCTGCATACAATGTTAAATGTTCTGCTCCATTGAAAAATCACGCTTACACAGTTACACTTATCAGATGAACAAAACCATTCATACAGATCAAAATAAAGCAATGCCAAACTTGCGATGAAAAATCAGAAGTAAATTCACATCCTACCTGTATAATCGACTTGAAGTACTTTTCCTATACTTAGAGATTACAAAAATCGATCTAGTTAGGAACCATCCAAAAGGGTGGTGGTTCAAATCTCTCTTGATCGCAGTCGAAGAATGGCTCAATGCTTCCATCTTTCATCAAGAAGACTCCCATATCATGACCTCCATAATAGATATCCTCGTCCATTCTATCCCAGTAATCATCAGTAAAGTAAATTGCACTCGCCTTGCAACCCGGATACTCCTTAACCAGAACTGAGGCCGAGTGATTTCCACCGATGAATAGAGCAACGTCATTCAATGTTTCCACCTGCAGCCATTTTTTCTGTTTACAATCGAGTTTATAGACATTCAATCCAACTGTTTTATATGGACATACTAGAGGCTGAGAAGTGTAATCCGTAAGAGTATCTCCCTCATAAATGACTTCTCCATCGTACCTAACGAACTCCCCGATGTACCTCATAACAAGAAACAAATCCTGGCACGATGAAACTAGATACCATTTCGAAGTATAAAGATCCCTGGGGTAAAATTTTCTGGCTTCTATCAAATTTCTTGGACAAGGAACTTGAATAATCATCTTGCTCTTTTGAGTGGATTCATTCAAGTCCCATATTTCGACCGAAGGCCCATACCCCAATGCACAAAGCAGATTCTCATGGCATATGATATCATCATATGACTCATGTTCCCCAAGAAGGCCAGTCCATCCATTGTCTCCAGGCCTACAGAGAGCAAGCTTCGACTTGCAGTGCAAGTTATACATGGTAATAACTGTGTATTTCGTGTTACAAGACGGAATACCAGATAAAATCGCTTTTACCATTAACCATTCTTGAAGAGTCTTTAAAGAGTAGCAAAAAGAATCCTTTTCACGCTTGTATTTGATTTCAAATTCTTCATTCTCTATTTCACGAATAGCTTGAATGTGGGGGAATGTTTCTTTTCCGGGGAGTTGAAAACGGGTCTCCGAAACAATATCCACAAGAAAAGGATCTGATTTCTCGTTCAAAATCACCAACCATCCGTGAGAAGACCCTACACAGCGACAATCTTTGAGGGATTGTAAAACATCCAATTGAAAAACACTCTTTTCTGTCAAACTGAAGAAAGAAATACAGCTTTCTCCCTCTTTAGAAAAGATGAGAAGTGGAAATTTCATGTTGTAATGAATGCAATAATCTGATTCTGAACGGGGAAATTTCAGGGCTGAAGTCTTCTTATATAGAAGGTTTTAAAGTATCCTACTAAGAGCAGGAATGTGAAAGATTTTTGAAAAGATTCGTCAAACAGTGGAAAATTAAGGAAGGTTTTAGATTTTGGCAAGTACAAGCGCAAGAAAGTTTAACGATTTTGAGATTATGGTAAGTATAGATTTGATCTATATGTCAATTGCTTTTTATTTTCTTAACCCTCTTGCTTAAAATTTTGGAGGTAAAGTCCAGATATAATTTTCAATTTTTTTCACTAGGGTCGTAAATTTCAATTTTGATGGAGAGTATCTTGATCAATAGGGGCGGATCCAGAATTATTTTTTAGTGGGGGCGAGATGGAAAATTGACTAAAATAAATTGTGAAAAGACTAAAAAAATCTGAAAATTTAAATTTAACAAGGACAAATTGAAAGTTTTTGAATATTCAGTGAGGGCAGTCGATCCCACTCGTCCCTTAGTGAGACCGGCCCGATTGATCAAGTGTTAAGATTCTCAATACTATTAGTGACATTAATGTTATGAACTTTTTAATGGTGCTCGTATATAAATTTCAGCACGACAAGTAAATTATTTGAGGAAGAAGTGATTCCAAAAATTCACTTTAGAAAGTTATTAGGTTCAAATTAATAGGTTTTGTTACTTCTTGTAATACTCTGTTATCATCATAAACAAGTATCAAAAATTTAAAAATTATTTGGCCTTATCTTGTTTCTAAAATAAAAAATAAATATATGAAAATTATAAATTTCAGTTTACAGCTAGATTTCATTATTTTTTTTCTTATTAAATTCCTACTACACATCCATAAATACGTGTCATACTAGTTTACATTCGTATTTGTTCTTTGATTTTTGGTGGATTCACTTTCTAATTCATATCTTAACTATCTCTGTTTTATATAAATTGGTATGAAAAAAAAAATTAAATGGAAATACATACATCAAATTAGAGGTGTTTCCAGTGTCGCGACTCAAACTCTCTCATAATCTTAGTAAAATAAATATTGAACGTTGGATTAACTTAAATTAAAAGTCACGATTATTTGTCAAATTTCTAAGTAGGAGGAACGGTCCCGAAGGAACATATTTTTCTTTGCTCCTATATAAATAAATAGTCTTCAAATTTTGTCATCTAACTAAAGAAATTTCTACCCATGAAATTGACAAAAATTAATATTTGATTCATTTCCATTTATTTCTATTTGCATAAATTTCTTAAATACAACCAATTTTTGCTCTTTTCTTGATTATGGATTAGCATTCAAAACGTGTCCCATAAACTCGCTTCTTTGACTACTTTAAATTTAGCAAATATGAATTGTATTGATTGTAATTTCTTTTCTATAACAGTAGTTTGGCAAGGATAACATGGAGTAACAGTACACTATCCTATGGCCAAGATTGCTACAATTTTCATGGGCCACGAGTCAATCCTGACCCTTGAGTCTCACTGATGAGGATACATGATGCTAGTCAGTTGTAGCAAACAGAATGTGACTTGGCTTGAATAACTAAAGCCCTGTTTGATGGCTACTATTAAAAAAAATGTTTGGAATAGTAATTTTTAGGAGAATGTATGGTTAAAATTTTGAGAAAAGTTTTTGATTTACGTACATAATATATTATTATGTGAACGTGTGGTTGAAAATAAAAGTTTTAAAATAATGATCGTCAAGCAGGGGCTAAATATGCCAAAGTACAGTTTCCATAATGATCTACTTTTTAACATCAAGAGTACATATCGAAATTTGGCAGAATGGACTCAACATAGAAGAGAGTTGACATTATTGTAACGCACGTAAATACGAAGATCATAAGATTCATTTCCTATATTCTAATATCATAGTCTCTATCATAATCTTGATTTGTTTATTTCCAATTCTTTACAAGTGATTCATTCCCGAGGGTAGAACTAGCCACAGATGTTATGCATTTATCCCTGATAGCTAGCAATATATTTAACTTGAGCTACACACTTAACATTTCATATATGTGTGTGTGTGTATGTGTATATATATATATATATGTGTGTGTGTGTGTGTGTGTGTACACACACACATATATTAAAAGGTTGTGAACAATTGTGGAAAGATCCTTTAGACATGAAAAACTAACGAAGGTTTCAGACTCTAGAGTTAAATATTGTCAATTTATATATCATTGAAATTTAATGACTTTAATATAATCACTTAATGATTTTAATAAGCGTGAAATGGAAAAATTCTTGGGTGCAACTATTCAAGTGCGATATGTAGGCGCCCTTCTATTGGAGTAGCGTCATGTGGCGTCCCTGTCTTCAACCCTATCTCCAAGTCGGGACAGGGGATTTTATCCAAATAGTAGGAGATGGTCTCTAAATAGGGTGCGATTCAGTCCAATCTGACATGATGTGATTTGATTTGTGCACAAAGACGACTATTGAAATAGGAAACATTGAAATCTATAAATTGGTCCCATTTTATTCCGTTTTGTTGATCCCAAATCGATTCCAAATAATTGATTCTAGTTCATTATTTCACCAATTCTATCAAAACAATTTATAAATTATTTTCGAGTTTTATGAGTACGATCAAGCTTGGGTTAGCCCGACAAATTTAATATTGTGCTATACTAATTTTGGAATAAGCATTGTATCTTAAGAGATAAAAGTCAATTCCTACTAGCACTCGTGCAAGAGGCGAAATATGTTTTAAGAAAATTTATATCCGCATACCTTGTTTCATTTAATCTAGAGCCAGGCTGAGCTGGCTAGCGTCCCAGTGAAGAAAAAAAATAAAATTAAAAAAAAGTAAAGAAGAAAGCTCGAGCTTTTTTAGTTCAAGCCAAACCAAAGATTGGCTGAATTTTGAAGGCTTGACTTGGGTTTCACCAAGCTGAGCGGACTCACAAATTTTTAAACTTTTTTTTTTAAAAAAATCATGAAATATTCATATAAAGAAGTCAAATAAGTTCTTCTTTTCGACTAAAATACAATAAAAAAATATTCATATAGATACGAGAATATATGAATTAGAATACAATTTTCGGGTGTATAAATATCATAATATTCATTTGTAGAATTAAAATTATTGGAATAGAAATATCTTTTAAGTTTCAACACCACAAAATAATAAATATTATTTTTGTTAACTCCTATACAATAAAATTTAAAATATATATCAATAAAATATGACGAGAATACTAATGAATACGATAATAAATTATAAATCTAGATAGTTGTAGTATACTACGAATATTAATTAGGTAAGTATATTTACATATAAGATAAACTTTATTGATTTAAATCTTAAATTAAATATTAATAAAACAAAAAATAATAATAATAAAATTGAAGGTTGGCAAAGAGCTGAGCCAAGACTATGACATAGGCCATTTTCACGAGTCGTCCCATGTGGCTTGACGAGCCACATGGGCCGGTCTAAACTCAAACCAAGTCCCAAAATTTGGGTTTTGGCTTGAGCCGATGTGCTCATTTACCATCCCTATATACTTTCAATTTCTATATTACTAATGCTTCGTTGAGTTTTTATTTTGCTCATCTTCATGCATGTATCTTGGTTTAAGTAAGTCAAAACTCTATTCGATAATTTATATGTCAATAAAATATAAATTATGCACCAATTTTTTCTCCAACACTCATAATATAATTTTTTTGGTCATTCTAAACTATTTTTATTCATTGTCGTCTGGTTTATGATTAGAGAACTGTAATTATATGGGTTTCTTTTCTTTCATAGAGGCAATTTCCTTTATAAGGCAGTTGATTTCTGCATTTTATTTTTTTTCAAATTTCCAGATGACATTATCAGAATAGATTTTGACAATTGATTCTCTAATATATAATATATACTGTTATCAGAAAACAAGTTTTAAAAATAAAACTTCCTTGGTGCCATCTTAATTATTAAAAAAAATATGTATCAAAATTAAAACCTTTAATTTTCATTTTGTTCTAGATTTCATTTTTTTCCCTTTTTATATTCGCATTACCTAATCTTCATTTGAGTTAATGGAGATATTTTTCTTTGATACTATATAAATAAATATTCTCTAAATTTTTTTGTCTCACTAAAAAGTACAACTACTTTTTTCTAGAAGTGAAACTAACAAAAATTGATATTTGATTCGTACCCATTTATTCCTATTTGCATAAATTTCTCAAATACACTCAAATTTTGTTCTTTTTTCTTGATTATGGATTAGCATTCACTTCGTCTTATGTCCTAAATGGAATAGCTTTTTTAAAAGCTTGTTTGGTATAGCTATTAAGCCAATTAAAATTAATTTTTTGAACATTATTTCACTATTTCAACCGTCATTTTTGAATTCTTCTCTTATAAGTAGGACCCACTTTATTTCTAACGATCAAAAAATCAATTATTAAAATCCCTACCAAACAAGCACTAAATTTTTTTAGTTAACCACTTTTCGACCTTTTTTTCATTATTTCTTAGTTATAACTTTATATATGTCGATTATTTCATTGCAAAAATTCCATCATTATCGCCTTGTTGGCAATAATGCAAATAATTGTAAACAAATGTGCTCAAGCAAATATTCTCCACACTATTCTATCCTTATTTCAGTCAATAACAGTACACAGCTATGATGGGATGTTTGGTACATTTGACTGGACCATAGTGAACAAAATTGAAGTAAAAAACTTTGAATGTTATCCATTCTACCGTGCATTGATATAATATTTTAAGACGGAATAGCAATCTTTCCTAGAAAACGCTCAATTTAAAGAAAGGTAGGAGTAACAATGATAAGAATGTGCATAATGTTTCACATTCCCCATCAACCATCCACAAAACATTTCTAAGATGTTGCTTTAGAAAACAAGAGTCACTTTCACTGGTTACAATTTCCATCTTTTCAAGACCACAATTTCAATCCCTCCAGCGGTGTCCACAGTTTGGGTTGCAGCATACGAAGAACAACGTCATGCCTTCTTCTCCCCTAGCAGTTGCCTGCACATAAAAGCACATCAATAAAATCCTTTAACCCAGTGTAGTCATGTACAATGGATCTAAATAGAATACGTAACTTAAAGAGACCTTGCAATCTGCCATGAATGGTAAATGAACAAGTTTCACTAAAGCGGTAACAATGTCAGCTCAAATTTGTCAGATATATAAAGGACTATTATATACAGGTTGTGGGAGACTCGATTCAAAATCTAGGAGTTTGAGCTGATGTGTGTTCAGACTGTGAGAGACTTCTGTGTTCCAACTACTAACAACTATCACAGAATTGGCATAATAGCAATTTAGAGAGGCAGCAATGTTTATAAACTTGTAGCTTCCAGTAATAAAATTTAGACCAGCAATAATACCTGAAAGAAAACAGCTTCTCCATGACCACAATTGGAACAGCGAACTGCTTTCGTACGGGGAAGAGTGGGATCTGCAGCTACGTCCTGTAAGACCTGGGTGCGCTCCCCAGCAGAATGGTGTATTTCATTTCTGTAGACACAATTGTTATCAGCAACCTCCTGCATGGATGAATGTTGAAATGGAAACTAAACATTAAATGAAATCCACCCACCATTCAAAGCATTTTTGCCTAAAAAGAAGAAATCTATTAACAAGAATAAACAACTGCAAGCCACCAAAAAAGAATTGGGGTTAGAACTTTTATGAAGTTTGTCAAAAGGCTTTGACAGTTTGAAGGTGGTTGAGGACCATAAGTCCTCGATACAAAATGAAAGGATAAAAAAATAAAAAGGAAAACCTAATTTTTCTTAGCAAACTCCACATATTTGATGAAGCTAATCTGGAAAGAGATATATCTTTTGGCCCATGGGATGGGCAAAGCCAGGACTAGGATTTAGTGGAGGGCATGACTTACGTTAATGGAAACGTATTTAAACAAAACAATAATATAGTAATATAAATTTCTTGCAACTTTTTATAATTGTTGCCCATGGATTTTCGTACTTTCTAAAGTTTATGTGGATGTTTATCAACTAATCAAAGTAACACTTTCCGATTTATGAAGCCACATCACAATCACACTAATTAAAAAAAAAAAAAAAGGACAAAACACAAATTCTACAGTTTTCCAGCTAGAATAAGTTAGTTTCAAGATATTACAGTTTTATTTATTGTATTTTCAGTTAGTACGAAGGAATTCTTTTAGAAACTAGGCACATTTTGTAGATTAAATATCCCAAAGAATTGGTAAGAAGAAAAAAAATGCAGAGCATGAAACCAAGATTTTTTTTTTTTTTTTGTGCAGCATTTTTTTTATTACAATACTGTAATCAACATATTATGAACAAAAAAAATTAGATAAGAAAAAGTGAAGCATTAATTGTGATTAAATGAGATTTTGAACAAATCCATCAACATCCAATCAGCAAAGTGCTTAACATAATGTATCTATGTATTCAAAGAGCAGCAAAACAACATATACAAAGGGTTTCCAGGGCACAAATTTATTTCTTCATGTGATCCCAATCATGCCAAGTATGACATGGACACAAATATGATGTCCTTCTGCTCGATGGAAATCGGAAAAATGGCAAAATAAATTGAAACCAACCATAATGAGTACAAAGCGAAAAGCACTGAAAAAAGAACTAGAGTTAGCATCAGATTATTTCAAGATTTACTCAAGAGAAGGAGACTAAGCATGTCCTACAATTAGATGGACACTAATGGTCATGTAGTGAAATATTTACTGTTCCAAAAAGGCATGGGTATCAACCTTCCTTGTATCAAAAGATGGAGGGTCGGTTAAACGTATATTCCCTTGATAAGAATCAATCAAGTTTCATCTTCATTGTCCACCCAGAAAGTCGTTATGTTGCAAACTAAAATGCATTCAAGATTCAGTTCGCTGGGATGATTTCTATGAGAATATTTTATGAAGACGACGGTATTATGTGAGACAATACAAGGGACCAGGGACTTGCAATCCACAAAGGGTAGGTTGCATAAATATTCACTACAAATCTTAACATGCTAAATGCAGAAACACGTCTTTCAATGTAATAAAAGTATTTAAAACACCAACAAGAAAGATGCATCCATCACTTCACTTGGATGAAAAATTGAAAAAAGGACTTTCTTTTTGAAGTATCCTTTCCAAATGATTTCCACTAGAATTATGCTATTTGACAACACAAGACACTAAATAACCAGAACAATTAATATATAGTAACTGGCAACAATTTCATAACTTCAACTAGCATTGGGCAAACCAGCCAATATAGCTTATATATACCTCACCCGTGCTGAAGACAGAGTGCCCAAGGCCCCAAGGATCCACCTTTAGTAGACATTACCATTTTCTTTCACAAACAATTATATGAAGTAGAAAAAGAAAACCAGTAACAATCAATAAGAAGTTAGGTTTTTCAGGGTCCAATTAATTACACAAATTTTAATTAAATTTCAGCCCTCCCTATGCCTTCAAAAATGAGATTTCAAAAGATGATTCTTTCTCCACAGCTTCCTGACGAATGATTGAAAGGATTAAAGCCTGGATTTCTGTGCATCCACTCGACTCCTACCTCCAAAAGAATTTCGCTCCAAAGATGCATTTAATCGCTCTGTTGGGTCATATATATCTCCAACATCGATCAATCAATTAAGTCCTTAGTCTCAAAATGTTCTAGCCCCTAAACCCTACGTCTAGTATTGCTCAAAGTTCACATAAACAATCAGATTGGCTAAAAAAAAAACATGCACAGGAAACCTAAATTTTGTGCTTTTGGGAGAGATAGTAAGAGAGTTGGACCTGATGATCACAATTGCGACAAGCATAGAGGAGGATTTTCTGTTCTTTGTCTTCCCTTGGGTACAATATATTGTTACTGCATATATATATAAACACGTCAAAATAGATACTCAGAGGTAACTTCCCAGTTAAAATCAACAAATAACAATTATAATAGCAAAACCCTGGAATTCACAGTACAAACACAAACACCCACTCACACTCGCACTCATAAAATGCGTATGAAGAAAGCAATGACATACCATTCCCGACAAAATTTCATGGTACTCATTTTGGAGTGCTATCGGATTTTCAAGGGATTGCACGTTTTTGTGTTTTATTTTCTTGTCTCTCCCCCTCTCTTTTGCTCTCTCCCTCTCCAGAAAATTCGTGCTTCGTTTTTGCTGGTAATTTGGGGTTGGCTGTGTACATTTTGTTTGGGGAAGGATGGGCCGATCTTTTCTTTGGAAGGCCAAAGTTTGGGTTCTGTCCTTTGGGCTTTTAGCCTTCAGAATTGTGATTTTATTTGTTTTCTCAATTTGTTGGACTTTCAATTGACAAAACGAACTTAAACCCTACATTTAAATTTCAATTGCAAAAATCAGTTTTTTTAAATTCAGGAATAGATACAAATATTTTTCTTTCGATAATCCGGTAACATTTTAAAAAATTCAAAGTCACTCTCTCCCTCTCTATATTCAACGCAAAAGTGACGCTATTAACCGCTTTAACCGATGATCAACTAAACTAAATTCTTAATTCTCTTGACCAACTTTGATAATAACCTTTTTACCGATTCTTTCCTCCTATTGTCATCTGAAATCAAACCCTAATTAATCAACCCATTTTTGAATCTTGGATCTTGGCATTTTCAAACTACCTTTATTGTGGTATGAAGTTGACGAATTTAAGTCTTCAGACGGTGATCTATGGCAGCATCGCTCCATGACTCCACCCATCTTAGAGCTTTTTCGTCAAAAATTGTATCCAGACTTCTTTTGAAAATAGATTAATTGGCTGATTTAATCACTCATGGAAACATTCCTTGGAGAGGTTATATAGTTCTGAGCCTTGACACAGTGAAGATTCGTTGTAAAAATTGTGTTTTCTTGGTTGTGGATAAGGTGTAGGTGGTGGTGCGATGGAAGTGAAGGTGATAGTTATGATTGCGATAATGATAATGACAGGTTATAAATTTGAGGCGACAACAACAATTAGAATGGTGCCGACTACGGTAGAGTGGTATTGCGGTTGGGTGGAATGAAATGTAGAGTGATTTGTGACTACTTAATTGAGCAACTGCGACCATTTAATTGGGTAACTTATGACTAAATTGTAATTTGTTACCAACTTTACGACTTAATTGTTACCCAAAATTTGTATTTGTTATCGCAACCATGTGAAATTTGTAATTTGTATATGATCATGATAGTAAATTGTGGATTATTGTGACCTTAAACTGTTCAATTGAATTGTCACAATTTAATCAAAAATCACATTGTTATCTCAAACTTTTTAATTGAATTGTCACAATTTAATCAAAAATCACATTGTTATGACCTCATTTTTGAAAGATTTCATCAAATATCTCCAATTTCAAAGCGTAACTTAAAAATATGATAATTATGTATTTTTCCCATCAATTTACAAGAGTAACATTAAAATTCGAGAATAAATGTCATGGCGATGGGTGAGAATAGATTTGCATGCTCCGTAATCGCATTCACAGACAGATAATGGAACCCTGAGAATTTCAACTAACGTTAATGAAGCCTCTATTAAACTTTTGCATCTGCTCTGTAGGGCAACGCCACACCAGTGTAAAGAGGTAAAATATCAACTAGAATTGTCAGTCAGGCGCGATTCATGTACAAACTCCTCATTCTGTTTTAGAATTAATGTATTCGTACAAGTACATTAAGTTTGACACTCCTACGTGTACAAAATATAACCATTGATTTGAATGTGTAGTTAAAATTAATGGCCATTACGTCTACCACATCAAATAATGTCAAGCTCGATATACAAGCATCCGGAACAAGAACCCTTCATAAAATGACAAATACACTATTAAGAAGTAGCCCTGCAATAAATTATAACCTATCAAACTACACAAATGGGCATCGAGCGAAAACATGGTAGCAACTAGAGTGCAATATGTTACAACTCAGTGATCATTCAAAAATATTTTAAAGTGTACATTTAAATACAAGAACCAAACTTCTCCTTTCAGACATACAGTGTCTGTATTAAAAGGAAAATATGTTATAATCGCAATCTATGACCCAGAATGAGCATTTTGTAAATCATTTAAAAGAAAAGCCAAGTCATGAGTCAAATCTAAATATTCAAGATCGTATACACACATAAAGATAGAGACATAGCAAAACCCAATAATCTCATATTAGTGATATTTTAACTTTTTTAATGCTAGACAATTACTAATGTGAGATGCTTGCTACTTATTTACACAAAACCCAATAATTGTTCGTCGAAGAACTTGGACATTAAAACAAATCAAAAGTTACTAACGCATTCCGATTAGCCTACACCCAAACACCAAAAGAATACTTCAAGACAAATCCAAAGTTCAAGCAACCAAGAGATCATAGTTTAAAGAGGTTTTTGTTCTAAGCATCCAAAGTTCAAGCAACCAAGAGATCATAGTTTAAAGAGGTTTTTGTTCTAAAGAAATTACATCTCAGTGTGCATCTTAGATCATAAAAAGATAGAGGACAACCTACACACGTCCTCAATGGCAACTTAGAATATCCCTGTGAGGAGATTAGCAGCTGTGGAGATAGCTGCCCCTGTTATCGCACATTGCACCACCTGCTCATGAGAGTGATCCTCCGATGTCAAAGCCAATGCTGCTCCGGTTATTGCTCCAGCCAATGCACTATTTTTCTGCACGACATGAGAAAAAATATCTCCCAGATCATGCCTCGTGTTCATATTCAATTAACAAAACAATGCAAAAATTTACCCAATCGTGGATTCCACGGGCCTCTTTCAGTCCATAGGTAAGACCCGAATACATCCCAGCAGCTAGTCCTGCCAAAAAAAGGGGGGGGGTCAAATACACCAGTCATGCATTTTCAATTTGGTGTAATCAGATCACCCTACTTCGATTTGCTTATGAAACTAGTCACTCGTCTTCATTGGAGCAATCAAGTTACCCAACTTCGACTTGCTTGCAAATCAAGTCATTATATTAATTGTCCAATCAATTTTACAAATTAACAGGCTAACCATAACATAAAAACTAACACATGACTACCATATATGTCTTTACTAATAACTTTGATTTAAAATTATATAATATTTTTAATAAAGAATGAAAAATGTTTATGGTAGAGTGTCCGACGAACGTCAATATCGACAAGTGTCCGACACGGACACGTTAGTCTAATTGAAGTGTCCGAGCTACAAAGTGTCTATGTCACACAACAAAGCATATAACATGTCTTAAAATACTTTTTATACGTGTCAACTGTTCATTGTTGTTAACATTAAGGTCAAACATATTTCGTTAGTTATACTGAAAGTAGTTAAGGTGTTCACATCTGCAAACAAATCAAAGTTGAGTGACTTGATTGCACTAAATTGAAGATGAGTGATCGGATTTTCAAGTCAATTGAAGTTAGGTCTTTTGATAGCACCAAATTCAAGATGAATTGATGTGGATGCACCTCCAGTCAACGTTGGTCGACCCACAGCGCATAACCCAAAAGGTAAATTAATGGAAACTTTTGGGCATCATATTAGCAAACCATATGCACAAATGCATATACACTCGGCCCCCACCCCCAACCCCCCCCCCGAGGAAAAGGTCAAAGAAAACGGGGGAAGATCACATTTTAACCACCACATCAAAAATGAAAAATGAGAAGCATCCTGTCAAAACCTTTGAAGTAAAAACTCAACTCTAAAACGAATAAGAACTCGTGTTCATATAAAGACTTACCCCATTGCAAAGATTCTTTTCCGGTGCTCTTCACCTAATATCATAGTAGCTACAGCGCATTAATTGTGCTATATCATAAAATAGTGGAAAAATCACTAAAGCAAAAACAAGTGAATTAGCAAACAACATGTCCATTGTCAGAAGAGACTAGCACCCATATAACTAAAGCATTAAACCATGTGATTAAGGATACATGGCAAGTACCATGATCAAGCCACACTAGATTAAATTTTGGCAGCAAATAAAGACGGAAAGGGAAAAAAAACTTTCAGCCTGTTACGAAATGAAGACTTCACTCATATATCATGGAGGGACTTCCATAGTGATAAAATATATACTGCTTGGGGGAGTTTTTCCCCCAAATAACTAAGCAAAAGGTTTTGTCTAGTTACCAAATAGTGGTTTTGTGAGTTTTGTTTTTGTATGTGACTCATGCTTTAGCCAAAGATCTCTAGTTAATATTGTAATTCAATATAACAAGTTTTTAAGACTGTCACAACAATCAATGACTATGCCTCTAATGAGTATCCCTACCTTATTACACATTCCTTCTCTACAGAGGTGTCCAGTCAGAAGAGATACTCTCAGTAAGAAATGATCTCAGAGTTTTAAACAAGGGTACCTAGCCTGTTTTCAAGATAAAACTTTGAAAATCGACCAGTGGTGAATTCTTAACAACATTTTTGGGTTCCTTTGGCAATTTTGTGCTTGTGCATATCTTTAGAGATGAAGAGTTATTTCCAGACTCAGGAGAAACAATGTATTTTTCAATTGGCAATTAACTCAAGATTCGGCAGAAGTACCTAAGTTATGGTAAGTTGTAATTATAATGGTTACTTTGATTATGCCACACATTTTTCCTCCTCAAACCAGAGGGATGTTCCATGTAAATTTAGTGTGTAATTATTTCAAATTAAGAGCATCTCATCATGTTAACTTTCGTTTTTTTCATAATTATTTTTGGAATTTTAGTCATTTATTTGACCCATTCCTAAGACACCTACTATATGTGACCAATGACCTGCGCCTACAAGCAAGTGCAGCATCTATTGACCTACTTCTAACCCTCTTTTCACAGATGATGAATTATAGTACTTAAGAAAATTCTGCAGGATGAGATTTAGGCTTACCAAAGCCTCAACTGAGTTCCTGTTTGTTTCTCCTGCAAAATGTGTGAAGAATTATTACATACGACCATCAATTACTATTTACATGTCAAATCATGTTCACAGTGCATTCGCTGCAGACAATGTGCTGAAAGTATAACAATATAACTCATATTACAAAAGAAAAATGGTCAACATAGACTCCGACAAGTGCAATATATTCAGCTAAGACATATCACAAAATATAACACCGGTAGATTTATGAGTTCTTTTACATTGTGGTGCATTCCATTAGCAGAACTTATATAATCACAGCCAACATACACACACTATTTTTCCATAGTTGCATATGCATTTATACACACATGATGCAAAGCTCAAGAAAAGAAAATAGATGGTCAGGCTTCTACCACTTCTTACCCGAAACATATCACGTAGCATTACATAGTTCTCATTATAAACACCTGCCTCCATGATAAACTGTTATAAATTATATGACCTCTCCAATAAGACATTTTACTTGCAGACAAGAATAATTGTGTCTTAAATCTCCCATCACATATTACTTCACAGCCAAAAGGATTTCAACCAAACAGTCATGGCTTGATCCTACATGAATAGATGTAGGCAATAATACACCAAATTCAAGTAACTCAAGAGCTTTGGATTGCCACAAAATTTAGTTATTTTCATCTTTCTTAAAGAGGGAACAATAAAAAATGGTATAAGCCCAGAGTCTTGAGATAACTTTGAGGGGAAATTTTCTTCAAATCACCTTCAATAAATACTGGTAAAGTTTTCTAATTGAGTCTGTAATTTTTTTCAAAATCGCCTGTGTCTAACTACAATTATCTCCCCTGAACTTGTTTCTATAACTAATGAATTAGAAAAATTGTACTACAATCAAATTGATTTAAACCCTTCAGTTTTCAAATTCACGTGATTGCTTATTAGGCCATTCGATCAAATTTAGGAATGCTTGGACGTTCTTGCTGTGTGGTAAATGTTACAGTAAACCATATTGCAGTGCCTCCACATCCAGAACACAAATAGGAAATGTTTGGTAAGGAAGATTGAGTATCACACAAATGTAAAAAAAAGAATTATGCTCTTCATATTCCTTACATTATCCTATCCGTTTCAATAATAGGTCAATACATGCCCTGAATTCAATAAAACGAAGTAAATATTATCCTATTTGTACCTCTAAGTCCAGGCAATCTACCATGTTTCTTCGCGCCCCCAACCTCTGGATGAATTCCAGCATTTCCACTTGCACCTGATCAATCACATTCCACCTCAAATCTCATCAAGAACCCAAAAATTAAACTAATTACCCACAAAACCAACTAGTAATTAAAAAGAGATAGACCATAATAAAAAAAATAAAAATAAAAATACTTTCAAGAGCAACGAAATAGGCTTCCCGCGACACGGCTTGAATAGCTCCAATCTGCACACAATTAGCAAAGCATAAAAATCAGAACTTTCCACATAAACATGCATGTGCACACACGTCTGCTACGTGCATAACAGTGTATTTAGTGTGTAAATAGACTTGCCCCAGCTGCTTTGACGAAACTTTCAGCAATCCGGTTAAGGAGAGGGTAGCCAAGATCAAAAAATCCTCCCTTTTCAAAGCTGCTAAGTTCATCAAGAAGCGAGCGAGTTTCCAAATTGGTGCTACTCATTTTTACACGAGTTTCAACAGAGAAAAAAGGTATACACTACCCAGTTTCAAGAAAATTGACAGTAGAAGAATAGAGAGAGATGTCACTTATTGTCGGCGAGAGAAACGGGAAGTTCTGGAGACTAGGTGGGAGAGGACGCGTGTATCTTTGAAACCATAATGAGAACTTCGTGGCGATACTTTGTATCACGACGTGGAGTTATTTTTGCCCTTAGATCACTGATCACCTGCGGCTGCTTTGCCATGTGTCGAGTATGGTGATCAAACTAGGCCGAGCGAGAAAGGCTTGCATTATTATAAGGAAAGTGAAGTGAAGAAGGGTCAATATTGGACCAGATCAGCCAATTCTCTCCAAGAAACATGGAAATATTAGGGAAAGGCTTGAACAGAGGGCATTTTTTTTTGGGTCATGCTTGGAGTAAATTTTTTCCCATCGATTTTGATCTTTTGGGTGGCACCGCTTATAAGTTATTAAAAAAATCGGTATTTGCTATTATTTTGGACATCGATTTTAGGTGATCTTTAAATCACTCAAATCCGCTTAATACAATTTTGATTGTTTCTCTTAATTCACCAAATCAATGAATTTGGATTGTTTCTCGTATTATATTCCAATTTTAGCCTTTATAACACAATTATTTCCAATCAACATATTTTGTTTAAAACTAAACTTATAAAAAATTATTTTATAAATAAATTTTTAATTATAAGTAAAAAAAATTAATTATAAGATTAAAATCACTTTTATGTAAAAATTTGTTTATAAAGTAAAAATACTTCTAATAAGATGGAAATTTACTTACGTTTAAAAATTAAAATTAGTCCTCACTGACTTGAGCGATTTCAATCACCTAGTATGTCTTTTATTTGGTAGGTAACATCGCCAAAGCTTATCATCATATTGGCTACAAAGGAAGGAACTCGAAGTGAAACGGCCCCAACTTATTTCCATAATAAGAGTTCGAGCGTGGAGGTTCGAATCCTCTTCAAGACATAATATTGAAAATACTCATTGAATGAGCAATTCAATAAGAGAGCTCGGATCGAATCGGTACCCTATTTACAGATCTCCACCTCCACAAGTAAATTGTTGATAAAACTCCAAAATGGCAATTTCTTTTGATATTTACTTTAATGTTTTTAGATATATTTACTTAAATATTAATTTATATGTAAAAAATTATTTATAAGTAATACATTACTTGTGAGTAAAAAAATTTCATGTAAAAAGTTATAAATTGATAATTTCATAAAGGGAGATATATATAATTTAATTCTTTTAAAAAAATTTAGAATATTTACTTTAGCCTATGTTTGGCCTCCATTCTCCTTCTCATTCTTTCTCTCTCTTATTTTCAACCACACATTATAAAATAATATTACACGCAAATTAAAAAAATTTCATTCTCTTTCAACCACACATTAAAAAAAAAAAAAAACGTTATTCCAACTATTAAAATTTAATAAAAAATGAGGGTCAAATGGGATCTTAATCAACTCTTTAGTATGAGTTGGAAAAATCGCTACTAAAATCACTTAAGATCATTTTACTCATATTCGCTCAAAAGAAATACCTTAAAAAAAATCAATTCTCTAAGGTAAAGCTTCGCTTGAAACTATGTGGTAGAAAGCAACCTACAACTTGAAGGACAAATCCATTGTGAATTTTTACATCCCAAGCAGGCCCTTTAGTTCTGCAAACTTCATTTCATTTTGATTTGTCAATACAGTTCTACTATCAAAGCAACCACTTTAGTTTATTTTGGATAAGAGTAAAAAGTCAACCTATTAATAAGTTTACTTAGCGTGTGTTTGAGTTAAAAAATTAATTATAATTTTTTTTATCCAAAGTCCAATATTAATTTCAATCATATACATTCATAAGTACTGCCCAATTTACAATCCCCACATTTCGTACAACACGATATTATTTCTCTTAAAAAGTTCTTGATGAACTTACCCAAACAAGAGCTAATAAGAGGATATTAAGCCCCCAACCGTCATTTCAAAACTCTTTCTCAAATTTAGAGGGCGTTAGTTTCCACTTTTTGTAAAAATGAGAATGAAAAATATAGTCATTATGAACCCCACACAATAAAATGAAATTCAAATTTGATGACTTGATGTAACAGACAACGATCATATTTTTCACGAACAGGGGCTTATTTTCACCCACATATTTTGCACATAAATTCAAAAAAAAATCCTATTTTTTAACCAAACATTCTTAAAAAATTCACTAATACAAAACACATTTTCCTATTTTAATGAAAGACGAACAAAGACTTAGGTGCACTGCCATCTCCAAGATAGCCTACCGTGGACTTGATTCTAAGATTAGAATTCACATAGATAGGTCATGGTACGATTGACATCAAGTACAATTCGAGATAAGGGCTTTTCAAGATCATTGTTGAAGGCCTTGCACGTATTTATTTGACAAGTTGCATGGGTCGCAGTTTTTCGGGATTACCCTTCAAGGCCTAATGTGAGTATGAATTCTGGTATTCTACCCAGAATTAGCATCGGTCAGGAAGCGGGTGTAATTTTCATTCATATTTACTGAAATTATGACGTATATAACTTTATCGTATTCAGATAATCCATCCGATGATCATACCTTTCCAGATAATCTTCTTCCCAAGCAAACTAGCTGCATCTCAGCATTGTTAGAGGAACACCCTCCAGAATACGAGGCCCCTGAATGTACACCACTGCTGTTACTGGTCGACAAGCCATCATAAGGAGTGCCAGTGCCGGTCCAAGCCAAAGGCGGCTGCTGCTGAACGTTTCCGACACCATATTCTTCTGTATACTTGGGACAAAAAATGCATTTTCTTCATTTGCAAGAAAATGAAGTTCAATGGCTAAAACCGGACAGAGCTAAGTGACCAAACATGTTTTAAACCCACCATGGAAGAGTGACGCACTTCTCAGAACCTCGTTGAAAAATTAACATCATCTAGTCAACGAGAATCTGATTTGTGAATTAGAAACTTCATAGTATGATGATTACGTATTGAACAATTCCAAGTAACTAGGACTAACAAATCATTCTCAATGTCTGAGTGGAGTTTCAAACAGTATCCAGTGCCTCTCCAGACCAGTTTGATCCAAAAACTCAAGAATACAGTCTAAGTACGCCTGGAGGAATATGCATATACAAGCTTTCCAACCACTTCTCATCATATGCATTGATCCCCAAAACAAACCAGAGGCAAAGCACGATGAAGTGGTTCCTAAAAAGTAGAATGAGAGGAATAAGCCTTTAAATCAAAACAAAGAGTGAGGCCAAGGTGAGACACAAAAGGGAGGTCCGACTTATGATGCTACAGATGGCTCACTGAAGTGCCCGTTTTAGATCTCTTCTCACAACTATGCACATGAGAACACAAAACTACATCACATGAAAGAAATATACACAGCCAATATATGGAATAGGGCATTATACAATCACCTGAATCATAAATATCCAACCCAGAAACATTCCAGAGCACTCCACAAACTTTCAGGATAAATACAACAGTCATCAAAATGAGAAAAATATTCACAAAACTGATAGTTCTAAGCCATTCATGTTAGACATGTTTCATTCAAAGTGCTAGATAGGATCAGATAATGTACTTTTAACTTTTTTTCCTTCGCAGTATTCTCATGCAAAATCACGTGCAAATACCAGGTTGCATAACATAAACAAGTGAATAATTAATAATAAAAAAAGGGGTCATAATTGATGAAAAGATGCTCATGTGAATTTCCAACCGGCATTGGACAAGAAAACTAACAGTTCAGATCAGACATAATAGTAACATGAAAAGGATCTCATTACTATAATCAAACGAAAGGTAAACTCAAGTTAATCATCATCAAACTTATAGGAAAAAGTCAAAAACCCAAATTCCAGATAGCAAAATGCCTATTATCCAATTTCCAAACAAAGGGGGAAGGGTGACTGTAATTTCAATCTACTCTTCCTCGGTGGCACTCTCACCGCTCTTCTTGTTGTGCTTCCTTGCATACCTTTGGTTCCTCAAGAACTTCGGGTCCATCTATAAATACACAACACAAAAAATCACAAATTTGTAGAGATACCCCTGAATGTACACCACTGCTGTTACTGGTCGACAAGCCATCATAAGGAGTGCCAGTGCCGGTCCAAGCCAAAGGCGGCTGCTGCTGAACGTTTCCGACACCATATTCTTCTGTATACTTGGGACAAAAAATGCATTTTCTTCATTTGCAAGAAAATGAAGTTCAATGGCTAAAACCGGACAGAGCTAAGTGACCAAACATGTTTTAAACCCACCATGGAAGAGTGACGCACTTCTCAGAACCTCGTTGAAAAATTAACATCATCTAGTCAACGAGAATCTGATTTGTGAATTAGAAACTTCATAGTATGATGATTACGTATTGAACAATTCCGAGTAACTAGGACTAACAAATCATTCTCAATGTCTGAGTGGAGTTTCAAACAGTATCCAGTGCCTCTCCAGACCAGTTTGATCCAAAAACTCAAGAATACAGTCTAAGTATGCCTGGAGGAATATGCATATACAAGCTTTCCAACCACTTCTCATCATATGCATTGACCCCCAAAACAAACCAGAGGCAAAGCACGATGAAGTGGTTCCTAGAAAGTAGAATGAGAGGAATAAGCCTTTAAATCAAAACAAAGAGTGAGGCCAAGGTGAGACACAAAAGGGAGGTCCGACTTATGATGCTACAGATGGCTCACTGAAGTGCCCGTTTTAGATCTCTTCTCACAACTATGCACATGAGAACACAAAACTACATCACATGAAAGAAATATACACAGCCAATATATGGAATAGGGCATTATACAAACACCTGAATCATAAATATCCAACCCAGAAACATTCCAGAGCACTCCACAAACTTTCAGGATAAATACAACAGTCATCAAAATGAGAAAAATATTCACAAAACTGATAGTTCTAAGCCATTCATGTTAGACATGTTTCATTCAAAGTGCTAGATAGGATCAGATAATGTACTTTTAACTTTTTTTCCTTCGCAGTATTCTCATGCAAAATCACGTGCAAATACCAGGTTGCATAACATAAACAAGCGAATAACTAATAATAAAAAAAAGGGTCATAATTGATGAAAAGATGCTCATGTGAATTTCCAACCGGCATTGGACAAGAAAACTAACAGTTCAGATCAGACATAATAGTAACATGAAAAGGATCTCATTACTATAATCAAACGAAAGGTAAACTCAAGTTAATCATCATCAAATTTATAGGAAAAAGTCAAAAACCCAAATTCCAGATAGCAAAATGCCAATTATCCAATTTCCAAACAAAGGGGGAAGGGTGACTGTAATTTCAATCTACTCTTCCTCGGTGGCACTCTCACCGCTCTTCTTGTTGTGCTTCCTTGCATACCTTTGGTTCCTCAAGAACTTCGGGTCCATCTATAAATACACAACACAAAAAATCACAAATTTGTAGAGATACCATCACGCATACCTACAATAACAAACTGAAACTTGTCCTCCATTAATTTGGATCGGGAAAATGAAACTTCGTCCCCCATTCCATTTCGTTTGCACCTAGATCTACCAAGAAACTTGAAAGTACTAGACAACTAATGCAATCCAACATAATTTTAGACTACCGCTCTCTGTTTTAAGTTGCTCTACTGAAATTATGCTACTCTTAACGAAAGCCACATACACAAACACATACTCATACACACAAATATATTATATTAAAAGTGAAATCAGGCGAATTGGACGAACCCCTTTGGTGGATGTGTGGCGATGGCGTTTGGGTTTCTTGATGCCGTTCTTATGGGCTTTGTGTGACTGATTGTGCGCTGTGTGATTCTTCGACTTTGCCATTTTCTCCTCTGATTCTTCTCTGCTCTGATTCAGAAATTAAAATATATATATATAGATTCAGTAAAAATTTTGCCTGGCATACGTACATCCTGCATATATAGATATAGAAAACCAGAAAGGCACATACCTGCAGTGAGAGACGACAATACTGTTCTGTGTATTTTCTTGTGTGTGTATGAGCAGCTGAAGTTGCCCAAGTTTTGGAACCCTAATTTGGGGTGTTTGAAATGACTAAATCGAACTTGTTGCCTTAATTGGGCTTTCTGTTGTGGGCCTGGTTCCTTCTGGGCTCACTCAAGCCCAACTCAGATTTGGTCCCCAATTTAGTAGAAAATGGATCGTGGAAATTACATAAACCCCAGTACTCTAGACTTTCAAATTCAAAATCCATGAATAAAATTTATTTATGCAAAAATCAAGTATTATTTATAGTTAATCCACCCAATTAAAAATCATAATCATTTTCCCAATTCAACCCCTTCTCCTCCTCCTCACTCTACAAACTCTCCCTTCTCTATAACAATTATGAAATTGCGATAGGAGATTCATCACCGACGACGTTCATGACGTCACCATTGTAGCGACGACGCTCTGAAGATTGGCACCGATTCCAATGTGAGACCGGCACTACTGCAAGGTGTGCGAAGCCTCCTTCTCTTGGACTCGCGAATGTGAGCATCGGTTCGATTTTCAGCAACGATGGCCTCGTCCATTGCTGTCGGAGAAGGTGGCGCTGTAAACTATGCTACTCGCTCCCCTGCTTTTTTTTTTTTTTTTTTTAGTTTTGGACCTTGTGGTTGTGGTGGCGGCAGTTGGTCGTGTTGGTGGTGTTTTTTGGCTGTTGGAGCGATGGTGGTGGTCGGCGACAATGACAGGGTGAGGATGGCGGAAAGTGACGGTGGTGGCAGTGGAAGTGGTGGTGGTATGTAATGTGACCAACTATTTGTCCTGTGACTGACCATTTGATTACCAGTGATATTAAAATTTGATAATTATGACCAACAAATTCAAAAATATGTGATCGATAGATAAAATGTGACCAATTAAATAAACCTTGACCTATAAAAAATTTTATTTGTGACCTCGAAATAATTTGTGATCAATTAATTTGATAATATATTAATATGTGACCAATAAATAAGTTTGTAACTTATAATTATGAACCTGTGACCAGGTGCGGAGCCAGAGACCGTGTTGAGTGCGGGCACAATTTTAGTCATCCGCTACAGTGATTTTTTTGGCCAAAACTTGTCTATTTGAAATCAGCCAAAACTAATTATTTATGGTCATCTTACTCTCAAGATAGAAACTTAAAAACAAAACAAAAGACTCAAAAGTAAACTAACTAGATTTTAAACTATAGATAATAATAATAAACCAACCAAAATCGGCTCAACTTAAAATATAAATTCGTCCCATATATTGCTTTGATTTATAAATTCATGGAGTAAACAAAAAATCTGAAAATTTCAAAAAAATACCCAATCCAAGTGGGTGAGACCACCAGAGAATTGGATCCCAATCAACAATTGGACGGAATATGATTCACTCCACGAGCACGAAGGAATTTAAGAGAATAAGAGAAAAACTAAAAGGGTTTGCATTTTGGAATGGGAACGCCGAGAAGGGGATTGTCCGTATTCACAATTTCACGGCATTTGAAATTATGATTACTGTGTTCTAAAACGCAATGGGCATTTGGATTGAATTTGGGCTAATGTTAAAAAAATGGGCCCAAAACAAAGCTCACTACCAAAAAAAGGGGCCCAAAAGTGGAAAACAAACCATCACCTTCTTCCAGTTCACATTCCCTGTGGCTAGCCCTTCAATTTTCACAGACGGTTTATTGAAGTTTGAACTAATGTGGATGTAGAAGAAAAAGGTGATGAAGAAGATGAAGCGTCATACGGGTTTGACTCGAAATGGATGTGAGACATCAGTGTAGCTATAAAGGCACGACCTTTGCGAACCCGTTTTCAAGGTCTTCAACTCCCAGAGATCCCAGTGCAAGCACCTTCGTCAAGGTCTTCTGCTGCCGAAATCCCAGTGCGGGCAAGTGCACTAGCCCTGAAGTAGCTCCGCCCCTGCTCGTGACCAGTAATGGTATAAATGTGACCTTATTTTTTTCAATTAATAAAATATATTTAATTAAAAAATAAAAACCTGATTTTTGCATTTTCAAAACTTCAAACATGATAATTGAATTGTCAATACTTAGACCTTAATTGTGAATGAAAACCTCATTCTATTTTGCATTTACGTCCCCATTTTATCATATACGTAGCGTTGTGATGCCCAAGTCACATATTCAGTCGACAGGCTGTGATATATGCATGTTAAGCTCCCACATGACATTTATCGAGGGAATTTTTTTTTCTTTTTAATTTTCTTTTAGACAAGAAGTTTTGACATCTCAGTATTTGTAAAAATGTTTTGACAATTTTGCTTCGCAACAAATGCTACATGTCAGCCAAACTCGTGCATACTTGACAGCCGTTTCAACTTTCAACTAATGTCTATTGGACCATAGCTCTATGTAAATGCCAGATTAGGGACGTAAAAGTCAAATAAATAGAATAAGGACCTATTTGCTATTAAATGTATAGGTCAGAGACTAACATTGCAATTGCCAAAAGAATTTTGACGTTATCATTTTGCCATCAATATTTTCCAAATGGATTTGGAGTTCAGGTCAGGTTAGATGAGAAATTCAAATTGCTACTCAAAGCCAAATCACTTAAAAGCAATACACATAAGGGTTCCACATGCCTTTTCATCTAGTCAAGGCGGGTAATTTTTAACACAGTCGCAAAATATATTTTCGAAAAATAATTTTTTGTCAATAAATTCGAGAATTCCTAGAAATAAGTAAAAACAAATATCTCATCCAAACATGTTCAGAAATAAAAATCTATAAAAATAACTTTACTTGAGCTCGACCAAAATAAGTTTAACAAGCACAGACAAATAAAACGTCCTGTAATGGCCCTCACATTCTTATAGAACTTGCAAACGGGGGACTAAAACAAAAATGGACTACCTTAATATAGGAATTTACAAAATGTACACACATTTTGTTCAGTAACACAACCCTCCACCTGTTCTAACACTCCCATTGTCTTAGCAGATATGAGCTTATCCCATGTCTGTGTCAGGATCATGAAGTCCTTCATATTCGAGCTGCAACATAACAATTATCAGTTGATAATCCAAGTTAGGATTATTATATAGCAACAAAAAATTGCCATGTTATCGAACTTTCACAAACAAAGCACATAAATTTCCGATCAGTCTCCAAACTTTCATTTCCTAAGTATGTTGATCTCCCCTAGATGGAAACTATCTGTTTTATCAAGTCGGGGCAAATAATCTGTGACGGAAAATTTGCCTTTCCATTTAGCGGGACCAAATTACAATGGAGATGAAAGTTTGAGGACCCAAATGCTAGAAAAATTGATTAGCGACTAGTACACTTTACTTTTAAAGGTTTGAAGAATGCAGTTGCAAATTTCATGAGTATAGAAGAAAAGTTATCACCTTTGCTTCATTATGTGCCAATTTTATCCTGCGATATTCTTCTTGTGCTTGCTTTGATCGAAACATTGCCTGGACTCGTACAACAGATCTCTCGACACGTTCCTCAGCTTGTTTCCTGCTGGCTTTGAAGAAGTCCTCCTCCGCAACACTCTCTTGATTCTTATCAACGAGGTCTGCATCGGCCTGAACCTGAAGCCCCCGGAAACCCTTTCTCTTTAGACGCCAACGTAATATTGCCTTTTCAACGATTCCGACTGACCAAACAATCTTATGGTACTGCCTCCGGACTTGGAAACCCCGGAAAACAGCCTGCATTATAGAAGAATTACATAAAATGCTATTCGGCACAAAAATGCTTATAGTATGAATCGCATTTTGCCATCATCATTAAATACGAGTTGCTAGCATAAAATCAATGGTTAGGTATACCAGATTAATGGAAAATCCTGATAATAATACTAGGTATATGCAAAGGAAAATAGCATTTTTCTCAGTTTTCAAGTCATTCTGAGTTCTTACTAGGTGCTAATCAAGAAATTCAACATACCAAGCATATACCAATGAACTTGAGCATAATATAAAAAATAAAAAAAATTGCAAAATTTGTCCTCCAACTACTGTCCGAATAGCAAGTTGATCGCCAACCCTTCAAAAGATGCAAGTCCATCCTCAACCTTTCATTATGGTCGTACTCAGTCTCCAATGATTGGAACCATCAAAATCTTTGTTAAATCATCACATGGCCTTAGTGAAAAAATATCTCACTTCAAAATTCGGGCACCTCCAAGTTGACAAAGAAACCTAGGTTTCATAAATGGTGACATTTTTATTTATTTATTATTTATTTTTATTTTTATTTTTATTTTGGGAGGGGGGGAGGGGGGGGGAGGGTCATGTGACAATTTAATAGAGATTAAGCCCCCATTCTTGCCAAATTTTAAAGGGTGGAATAATGTTTTTTGAAAAATATGTGGTTGAAAAAGAATGAAAAGTTCTTTATTTATGTGTAATATTATTTTATGGAAGATTGTGTGATTGAAAATAAGAGAAAGAAGAATGAGAATGAGAATGAGAATGGGGGCCAAACGGAAGCTGAGACAATTTTCGTCGTTGGAGACTTCTATACAACCATAATGAATGATCGAGGACAGATGAACAACTTTAAGTGCAACTTTCCTATATCAAAATGACGAGAAAACAGCATGTAGGACTCACTTGAATTCTGGTTGCCTGACGACGCATGTTGAGGAAATCCTTTCGCATCTTCCAAGTACGAAATCTATATTGGATTTGTGCAGCAGCTTTAATCTTTTTACGCGTGTCAAAGTTGCGGAAAGCATGCTGGATCTTCATTGCTGCAACTATGTTGCGTGCGTCAATCTCCGGATTGGATGATTGAACTTCCTTGGTCCGAAGTTTGAATGAGTGCTCCCTAAATGCAGCATGAATACGTGCAGCTGCATCAGCAGCTGTCCTGTAAGCTGCCAGAGTATCCTTCAGATACAACTCCTCCGTGAAATTTTCATAGTTCACTGAATCATTTGTTGTGGTTTGCAGCGACCCACTGGCATTTCCAGCCAATGCCATATCCTTAAAATGTGCAACTAAGCCCTTTTCAGCAAGATAAGCTGCTAAACCATCATGACCATTTATAGAAGCAAGATCGGCAGCAGTGCATCCACCAGGGTTTTGTGATGTTGAATCCGTTACTAAACTTGGCTTTGCCCCAGCAGATAAAAGGGTTGCCACCATATTCTCCCTGAAAATAATTATACTCAATCATACACAAGGAAATGTTTGGCTAATCTTAAAAAATTACTTAAAAATAAAAAAGATAAGTCTGGCAGCAAATAAGTCGTTTAGTCAGTCAAAGTTGGAAATAAATTATTATTTTGACGGTAATCCCTACATTGCTGACAAAATTAAGTATCATTTTTACTTATAAATAAGAAAAAAAGGAACTTTTTATGCTAGCCAAACATATTTAGTTTACTTATAAAGCTTTAGTCTACTTATAAGCTTTACTTTTTATAAGCGAAGCCAAACATGCAAAACATGATGTTTTCAAGAACTTTGAAAAAAGTCCCCTGATGCGAACACTCAAATAGAAAACTAAAACTTTTCAACAATATCCCTACAATATCGATAATCCAGTATCATTACAAAGTATAATTTTGGATATTTATCTTACCACACAAAATATATGCAAACAAATTTTCACAATAAGCGGACTCAAGGAGAGGAGACATGTAGATGGAAAACGGAAACTGGGAGATTACGTTATACCATTTCATGCAGAGAACATAACTGTACCTTCCATAATATGCAGCCCAATGAAGAGCTGTCCATCCAAATTTGTCTCGATAATCCAACGACAGGCCGGACCATGAAAACGGATAAACAGCCCATGTATAACCTAGAATGGCGCATAAATGAATTACACCTTGACCCTGTTCATCACGTTCAGAAATTTTGCTCCCTGCTAAGACATTTTCTATCAACCATTCTAGTAGTCTATTCTGCAAGGTCAACTCAAACAAGCTATCTTTTGCCTGAGGGAAAGACATTTTGATGTCTTTTATTGACTCCATCAAATATTTCCAGCTATCGGAGATGAGAGAAGTTTTCTGAGAAAAATCTTTGGCTTCCTTCAAAGCATTTCGTGATACTTTACTGGAAAAGATATTCAGGCTCTTGGACGATGAAAAAAGCAAATGAGCAAGCCTTGTCTGAAATCGAATTTTTTCCCAATCAGAATTATTTTCTGGAGGTGTGATATTCACCTTAGGAGCACGAAACTCAAAGGAAAATACTTGGCTAATGGGCGTATGGCCATCAAAACTCAAGTACAGATTCACTGATCCCGGAGACTGAGGCAAAATTGAACAACGAAACACTCCAGATTGAACAGCTACTGTAGGGACCATAGAATCTCCACAGACAACGAATACATTGGACTCAGGGATGGGTAGTTGTCCTCCATGGAAAACCCCAACCACTACGACCTGCACAATAATGATTGTTATTCAGCAGAGTTATCCATATTAATTGTCTAGTTACATATCATAAACATACAAAAGAAATAAACAGTAATGTGCTAATAAAGTAAAAAATCAATTGTTGCCTTCCAAAATCATATTGGGTTAAAAAGGCAGAACTGATCAAATCTTAGATATAGACAAAAACAAGCACAAGACATTATTCTGAAATAGAAGGAATATCTACTACGAAAAGATTAGTGTCTGTTCGCAAGGGGGAAAAATGTGTTTCACTTTATTCTCAAAGAGTAACACGTACACCAGTTTATTACTTTCATGCAAATAGTAAGTAAAAGTGACATGCAAAATAACCTTTGTTTCTTCATTTGAAAGACCCCACACAGGTGAGACATCTGTTATGTTGAATATTTGCCCCGAAACAGATGAGCCATGGTTATCATTCATTGGAGGATTGAAGGGCTGATAACCATCTGAAATTGAAGATTCCAGAGTTTGATCATCTACTGATCCTGGGGAATCAGCAATTATATAGTTTATCCACCTTCCAAAACTGTCCTGCATCTGCGAAGCATCTTGGCTCAGATTATCTAAAGAATCACGTCCACCCAATGACCTCAGTCCAGGAACTGTGTTCTGCAAATTCACAACCACTTCACTTTCCACTGTCTGATAGGATATATTATTGAAAATATTGAGCTAACTGAATTAATTCCAGTAACATGCCCACAAAGATTGTTATAAGTTTCTCGGCATAACTTTTAGACAATTAGGCATTGTTATAGAGAAAAACTTTATAGCTTTTCGATTGACAAAAAAGTCACAATGTTCTATCTTCAAATTGATCGAAGAGATACCAGCAATTTAACAATCTAGTGAAATGATTGATATGAAAATTAGCAGCAAATTAAATAAGAAATTGAGTAGGCAGCTCGTCCAAAATTTCCATTCACACCCAAATTCGTCCACATTCAAAGCATATGAAAAGCAATATGAAAATATCAGAAATAATTGAATAAACCACGTAAATGAATATGCACATGCAGATCTATGCACCAGTCAACTTCAAGCAGAGATAAAGGTACAAAACACAAAAACCAAATCAAGAATGTGCAAAATCAAAGCCTCTAAGTAGAGATTGTAATAAAAGTTTCAGGCATACTACAATATTCTATGACAAATAAATTTATCACCTACTGCAGATGATCCCGTGAAGCAAGGTACGCTAACCAAAAGGACATTCACTTTCATACACCATCCTTAATCAGACAATGCAAAAATTAGACGGAAAGATCTCTTTATGGCAATTACCCATTTATGCTTGGTTTTAAAAAAGGCAAAAAAGGAACGACTTCCATCAATCGCTTTACAAGCAAAAAAACAAGGATGTATTGAGAATATGAGATCACACATTAAAATCAACAGTTCACTTACCTTAGTTTTGAAACTGCTCGTTTGATATTGATTCTGTAAAGCAAAGCTTGAAGTTTTACCTGCAAATAGCAAATTGCACACACGAATAAAGTAAATGATCAGCATGTCCATTAGAACCTTGTATTACAAATGCAAATACTTAAAAAATATCAAGTTCATCACCTTCTTCAGGTATAATTGACTTATTTGGATCAAATGGCACCAGAAGCTCATCCCATTCAAGTGTATTTATCTCATGAAGTCTCTGTTCATGATTTTTTATAGTCACACTGTCATTATTCACTGGAAAATCATTGAGAAACAAGTACTTCAACATTAGCCATATTCAAGGTAGAAATCATGTCAAAGACTTCAAGGTCCTGCTTATATAAATATATTTTGTTTGATTTGGAAACTCTACAGCACAACGTGTGAGAAAATGGTTTTATACATGGACCAAATATTTTCATTCGAGTGGTAAAAGTTGATATCATCTTCTATATTTTAATTTCACCTGATTCTGGTCTGGTGCTATATGCCCGATTAACCGCGGAATCAGATTCTTCCGAAGGCCAAGGAGCAGATGGGTCAGAGACAGCTGGAGAATTAGAATTCACAGGTGTGGCCGGAGAACCCTGCAATTGTATGATGAGTTAATCACAACCCAAGTTTCATCCAGATATAGAAATATTTGCAAATGAGATTTCGCGTGAGTGAAATACATACAATGCTCAAAAACCAAGGCTCCTAACCATTTATCACGACCTTGAGGTATTCACATACAACCTATGGCCTCAGATCAGTCAAAGAAAGGAAAGAAATTTCCATGCAGCTAATCTCAGTAGCAACTATCTATCTGTTGGCCGAGGTTACATATACATATGCATTAAAGAAAGGAACAAGGTCCAAAGAAAGCAAAAGGCACATCTAAAGCAATCCAAGCCATGCAAATAAGAATAATTATTCTGCAAAGGCGGGAAGTTGATCGATATATGACTTTAAACAATTTTCATTTATCAGAGACTTCAAGTTTAAGCAATCAGCAAGAAAAGTACAGGTGGCAAATTCAAGTGGCCTGGTATTGCCTTTCTATGCTACATGACCATTTTAGAGCTAATATGTAGAATTTAACAGTCGAAATCAAACGAATGAACTTCTATGAGTATACAAGTTCTTTCCGCACATGCATAAGCATATCTAAGCTGTACAATGGTTAACAAATTACTCATGTATTATTCTCCACAAATTCATTCTTACAAACAGAATAGGATCATCAATTCATAGAGATGTGTTGTCTTTCCAAAAGCATTATTCCATATATCAGCCTGGTAACATATATGAAGATTACAATACACAAAGAATTAAATTGCAATTAGTAAGAAGCAAACCTCTTGAGTTTCACGATAATGAACAAGGACAATATGTTCGAGTGACCTGCAAGAAAATTACTGACAACAATTAAAGTTTTATATGATCAGGCTTCTCATGTTCGGTAAAAGTGCATAAAGGTGTTTAAATGGCTAATATAGAAGCAATAAGCAAAAAACATAAAGATCATGCCACTTAGATTTCACAAGGTTTAAAATTCCATACTTGTCAAGTAGCCAGTAACATCTGCGAACAAAAGTCAGGTTATCTTCTCCATGTGCATAGTATACATGAATCCTTTCGTCATTACCAACCTGTATGACAACCAAAATTAATGGTAACTTGTACTGCAGATCTGATTGATGAAAATTTCTAAAATCAACTGGCGTGAAGTCAGATGGCATTTTTTTCATGTCTTAGCAATGTAGGCAAATGCATCAAAGACAAAAGTGGATAATACAAAACACAGCTGAGTGGAAACTCAAAGGAAGTGAAAATCAGTAATCCCTTTTGTGAAATTCTTGCAGAAACTATGGAAAGATAGATGCCTAGAAATGAAATCTTGTTGACATATTCCTAACCCATCCCAAGATGTGAAAACAAGAATGGAGCTATAGTGGGTAAAAAGAACGATGGTCCATGGAAAGATGACATCAAGTCCATGGAGTAAATCTTTTTAGAATATCCCTAACCATTCCAAAGAGTACTTCTACGTTTGTCGGTGAAGGAGGAAAAGGGTTCAAGAGTTTTGGCGAGAAATTAGAAAACAGATGACCAAAAGTCCATAAAGTGCAGCTTACTATAAAATCACTCGTCTTTAACTAACTGCATGAGATTTCACATAAGGAATAAACGATGGCACTATGGCTCCAAGTCATCATCCAACGAAGTAAAGTCAAATCCAGGGGAAACTAATTTCAATCATCCTTTGATGATTCCCATTCCTCTTTGCCATTTTTTCATTCAAGCCATGATCCTCCAGGTGATACAATTACATCATTTTGGTCACCCATCCAACATGCCAGGGTTACCCTTTCCATTTATATTAGAGTAAAAAGCACCACGGGCCCTGTATATGTAACCATGGAGAAGATTTCCAGGTTGCAAATTGATGTAATCCCTAATACAAATGAGCTTCAACAATCATTTGTAGATGTCACAGACTAATTGAATTGGCTAAGATAATACACATGAATGTATTAGTGAGTTCAAGTTGAAGCCAAGAGGGGTCATTTTTATCCAAAATAATCGGTAAAGAAGTAAACCCCATAACATACATATAATCTTTTGGCACCATATGACACAATCAAGGGGAGAAAGCCCTTACTTTCAAGTGTTCATGAGCTTCTTTGACAGTTCGTCCATCCTTTTTCTTCTTCCAGTTATGGCCATCTTTCCGAAAATTCCGCAGCTTCTTACGGTCAAACAATACAATTGTGCCACCTATTTCATTGCAATGAAATCAAAATATGCTATAAATTAGAACTGCCATAAATTTTCCTATCCCACTTCATCCCAATACATACACATATGCCTCTTTAGATGTAAGAACGGAACCCTTCAAATAAAATTCATTTTAATCAATCAGAAAAGGCATGGAAAAACATAAACGCACAAATGTATTACTTTTTGGCAAATTCACAGGCTTGACATGAATGCTGAAATACTTGTAATTACAGAGTATGGCATGAATCTCATTTGGTCTGAGCCATCTGGTCTTGGCTTCCTTCATTATATCGCCGAAGTCCAAATCTATCAATGCAACAAGATCGGAAATTAAAACTCCAGAAAATATTAAAATGAACATGAACATGGAATAGCTTTATTTATCATTAAAAAAACTTACAGTAACACAAATAAGCACATAATCAAATATGAATCAATCAATTCATAGAGACATTATGCCTTGGTAACACTCCAGTCGACATGTTTCAAGATAGATTATAAAAATTGATTTAATAACCATTCATTATAATATCAAAGGCAGTGTAAATAGTATATTGAAACTCACTTCAATGCATTGTTGACTCTACATTTCATTCGATATACATATTAACTCAATACAATTTGACATTGCTTTAACCCAATCCATCATGGTCAACCTGAGTTCTCAGGTCTGCATGCACAAGAGGCGCACATATATTTTGGCATTTTGCCATAGTTGGTCTGTCAAGTATAATTCTCTCTTTTTTTTTTTTTTTTTTTTTTTTTTTTCTTTTTTTTGCATTAATTTCTAATAAATTGTGTATTGATTATCCTGTACTTTCCATAAATTGGTCGCGGCAAAACTTGAAGCTAGGACTGGGCCACTATATGAGACGAGTCACACTTATTTATTTAATTTATATTTTCAACAAAAACAATCTAAAGTAAAAGAAGAAGAAGAATAAATAGAACAATTAATCATAAGCTTTCTTCCTATATCAAATCTTAGTGCTAAATTGATGCGAGATGATAAACAGGAAAACCCACAAGGCCCATTATACGTTGACCTAGCGACAGAAAATACTCAGACGATTAAAACTTTACAAATTAAATTACCAAATACACACAAAGAGAGGCGTATGTCTTCTAGATAGATCTACTCGTATCTGTGTTATACCTGCCATGGTACTAAACCCATGAATCTCGGACCCAGCGAGTCGACTCGGTATACCGATCTCCATTTCAGCAATTACTCAAGCATTCCACACCCCAAGTTTTCCCTTTATACTGTAGTTTCAATTAAATCGAGCAAGTTAATCGATCTTTCCACGCTCCAAGCAGTACACCGAGAAAGCTAAATTCCCGAATAAAAACGGATTAAATTGTTGTAATGTATCGAAACGAAACAGAAGAAATTAAATTGTGATCGATTGAGAATAGCAGATCAATTCCAAAACGACGTTTGTTGATTTGATTTGAATGAAAAATGGAAATGAGAGACGGTCAAATGAGAAAGAGAGACAGTCTTCCCACTTTATTATGTCGTCTTTGAATGGATAATTCAGTGCAGGTCCACGATATATTAAATTATGAGATAGGATCTTCACCTTTTCATTTATAGCGTTTGCACCCTCAACATTTTCTTTTTAGTCTTTACGTACTCAACGATAATATTTTGAGCAGTTTAATAGTCTACTGTCTATGCAAGGTCCTATCTGAGTTAGGAGAATAAATGAGTTGACGAACAACAACAATAATAAAGATAGTGGAGTCCTCGCAGAGATCTGACAAGAAATTAGATACGAGAATGAAAGTGAAAAAGTCGGAACAAGAATTATATTCTAGAGTATGTTAAATTTTGATTTAGGTTTGAAATGCAATATTTTATAGGTTACTAAGTGGAAAAAAAAAAAAATAATTGCTAAATAATTATTTAAAATGGGTTGTACCTAGTGAAGTATTGAGTAACTAAGTTATTTTTGTTTTCCTTCTTTCTTTTATTTTCATTTTTTCTTCCAAAATATCTTATATTCACCTTGTTTGGTAGAAATTATATCTAGATTTTTATCAAAGTCAAAGTTAGAGGAGCCACTTTTAAAGATGTTAATTGTGACAAAGTAATATTGTGAGGTTCTAAAAGATGTTAATATGTTACAAATTTTTTGTTATATCACGCCAAAAATGATATAAATGTGTTTTATTTTTTCTGTTATATTCATTGTTTCTTCTTCTCTTCAAAATAGATGTTTACAATTCCAATTCCTTCATCAACAATCTACAATTTATACGCTAATAAAAGCTGAATAAATATAAACTTCGTACAATACACATGACAACGACTAGTATTCTTTTAAAATTTGTGTTTAACTAAAATCTTGATAATCATAAACTATCATACTCACATTTTATGGAAAATTAGAATTTTTTAAAGTAAGAATTAACAAATTTTAAGCTATACATAATAATATTAAAAAAAGGTCAATTGAAGGTAAAGAGAAAAAGGAAGTAGATAATAATATTACCAATTCTATATCTCTAATTCGGTAACATCCGATAAAATTATCATTTCTATATATGTAATTCTTTTATTTTACTTTCACAGATTTCTCTCTAATCGTTTACAAACTTCTAAAATATTATTGTCTAATTCATTTTACTATTTACCTCCAATTGACTTTATTTTTGGATAGTAAGCACAAAACGTCTCCATTTTCCATTTTTTGATGCTTTTTCGCCACTATTTACACCTTTCATTACGAAAACTGTCATTCTATCCATTTTTTGTTAATTCATCTGTTAACTGAACACATGTACTTAGTTTTCTTTTCACATAGAAAGGGTAAAATAGTCTAACAAAATTTTGGCCCTTCCTTCCCTTAAGAAAAGCACGGTTACCTTGCGGTTTGTATTCAAAAACTTCCTCACTTCTTCTCTTCAATTTAGTAAATTCAGTCAACCACTACTCGTTTATTAAATTATTATCCACAAAATTCTTCGGATCCTCTGTTAATCATATTTGTAATTGATTGATAATTTTTTTGCAGATGAATGCTAACATTTATTTTTGCTAAAGGAAGAAGTTTGTAATTTTTGAAGATATAAGGATCGGTAAAATAGTGAAGTTCGATATTTCGAGAGCATCTACGTGATTTGCTCTATTTGTATATTAGTTATTCCAAAGATTGTTGGAATTTAAAGAGCCATTTGATTCTCATTTTTCTGAAAATGAGAATGAAAAATATAATCGTTACAAAACTCATACAAAAAATAGAAAATCAAATATAATAATTTGATGTAACAGATAACGATGATATTTTTTTTATTTTCCCATTTTTTGCATTATTGAATTGTAGAAATTATGGAGACAAAGTTGTACACGTCAAAAGGTGTCGGTCAAATAATTTATTTGTATATTATAGATGCGTAGGACTGAACAAGTACAGCCCCTCAAACTGGAGCCCCTCACGTGAGGGAGCAAGCACGGCCCATTACAGGTTCGCAGATAAAGAGGAAGATTACGTGTGTGCCGTTGCAGGATAAAGAATTGCACCCGCGGCGGCGATTGAGTATTTTGTATCTTCCATTGGCCCCACTCACTACTGCATGCAACTGATTGATTGTACAATAATTCTTGAGATACTCCGTGTATCAAATAATCAACAATTTTGCTACATACAAACATGACAATAATCCAATCACACTTTATAAAGTGTTAAACAATCAATTAAAAACTGCCAAATTATTCTGACAAAAAGCCGCCATCCTCATTAATCAACAATCAAATCAATCATTAAAATTACTTAGTTCGAATCATGTCTCGGCACTTGTTTTTAACTATTTTAATTCTTTCAATTACAGAGAATGTTTTGTGGGAATTAAAATTAGGCCCACGTTTGACCCTTATTTTTTGAAAAGGAAAATTATTGGAATGGTGTTTTTTTCCTAAAAAATGAGTAGTTGAAAAAAAAAATGTTTTTTGTTTACGTATAATATTATTTTATTAAAGATTGTGTGGTTGAAAATATAGAAGAGAAAAATAGAATGTAATTTAATGATATTCAAACATGGGCCTATAGTAGATTGTAATATAAATTTTTGAAATATGTGATTGAAAAGTTATGGGACTCATGAAAGATGTAGTTAATATTGATTATTTGATCTTGATTTAAATTAAAATTAGATTCTAATCCGTACCAAACATATAAATATTATGCTGGAGTTTGGACTCAATTTTTCAAAAAACTTTTTTTTTAAATTTTGAGAATCACCACACTATCTCCTCAAAAAAAAAATTTTTTTAATTTTTTATTTTTTTTGAAATTTTGAGAATCACCACACCACCTCCTCAAAAAAAAAAAAAAAAAGAAGGGTTTCCCGGGTTTTCAATTTTTTCAAGTTTTACACTGAAAACGCCCAAAATGAGGTTGTGATTGAATTTTACAATGCTAAATGAGGTGCCAAAATGGAAAGAGAAGCAGCCCACGTGATTGATACATACCCAAAAAAAAAAAGACAAAAATGTCGGTAGTGGACAATTGAATTTTCTCTCTCCTCAGTTCTTCCAAATCAGCTCATCTTCCACCCATTTCCTCCTAAAAGGGAAATTCTTTGTTTCATGCATAACCCACTGCATACAAAATGAACGCAAAAAATAGAGCATGAAATCCTGCCATAGTTTTCACATTCACCATATACAGAGGCGGAAAATAGGTAGCGGAAATAGGCAAATTTTTTTGAACAAGTTGCGTGGTTCTTCGAACTTCGCCACTCCAACCAACTAGGTCACTTGTTCTAACAGTATGAATTTATGATTGAGAGTGCTAGGGTCGCGCACCATAGACAATTTGGGAATTCATGTAGAGTACAATTCCAAAACCAGTGGATGTGATTTCATTTGTTGTAGCAAAAGGATGTTTGATTTGTTTCTTTCATTGATTCAGACTGTTGAGGAAAAATTGAACTGAAAATTTTGCTGGTAAACCATTTGTCTACAGTGTGCAACCACATTAAAATCCTAAATCAGTTTAATTAACAATAAAGATGGAAGCACAAAAGAGGCCAGTTAAATATCATTGATGAAATCACAAAAGTTAATGACAAATTTGGGGTATGAAAACCACCAACATCAAATGTGCATTGCAACAATAAAAACTGCTAGTTCAACCAAAATCCACCAACATAAAATGTGCTAGCATGCCACAAGTTACATGACATAGCCACTGTTAGTTCAACCAAAATCCACCGATTGCACTAAACTAATTAACCAAATATACAACATGCCTCTACTTAACGAAAAATAGTCACGAAACTACCCAACGAAGTGTGTGTTAGGACATTGAGTTGAGAACACCATGGTACTATTTTTCCAATTCTTCTAGACTACTTAGTTTATCGTCCTCTTTTTCTTCTTATGGGTTTTCTTTCACTCGAATGACCCACAAAAAGGGTCGGCCACACTCGAGTAATCCTTTAGGAATCTCCTCCATTTGAACTTTCAGGAGGCTCAGAAGACTCCCAAATGACAAATAAACAACAGAAGAATCGGGCTTGGAGTTCAACCATTGCACATAATCCTCTGATTGATGAAAAAGATCACCACCAATGGACTTATCAGACGGATCTTCACCACCCAAAAAAACAGATCTTTTATAATCTAGAAAAATAAGGGCGAACCATTTTCTGGTGTGTGAGATATAATATAACAATAAAAATGTTATGTAGCAGATATTTTATAATCCAGAAATGAGTACATAGCACTGAGGATTTGGCAATATTCTTTTCCATGACGTCTCCTTTGACAATTGTGCGAACCTGGGGGTGCTGGAGTTCGCGGCTGCCAAAGTGGGGATGACGCCGAAGGTTAGTGCTTCGAGAGGAAACAGTTAGAAGAGAAGGGAATGGGTTGAAATGGAAGGATCAGTTCCAAAATCGATTTGGGGAAAATAGGGAGGGAGAGAGAGAACGGGGAAATAGGGATAGAGAGAGTGTTCTTGAATTTTACATTTTTAATGTTTCTTTGTTTTTTTTTTTCTTTTTTTAAAGGGATGCCACGTCACTTTGTGAACTATCTTTGTCAACAGACTCGGCGAAACTTATTTAGTAAATGTATTGATCTCAAATTTTGAGCCAATAGAATCCCGACCACCTCCCCTCAACATAAATATTTCCTGCACGCTAGAACACATCATTAGAAGACAAAGGCCATCAGTCGAGAAAAATGTAAGATGATCTTTTGCATTCGATGGTCAAGTCAATTGTCGTACGAGGTATAATATGAGTGCAAGAGGGGGAAATTTGGCTAGGGTTCGAATACATTACCTTGATTGTGGATGGACTCACCTATATATAGATAAATAAAAATGGGCCAAGTGAGTTAATGGACCGAGCCCAAATCCAAGACGAATTTAGTTGATTTAGTAGATCAAATCCAATTGAAAAATCAATGTTGAGTTGACCATGTGGGACCCCCCATCACACGTATGCCATGTAATTTATAGCTATAACAATAGTTTGTTAACCTATGATTGATTATAACTTTAAATTTTTTATTATAACAAACAAGTTAATATTGTTTACTAACAATTGGATTTAAAATGATTATAATCTTCAAAGCATCCATGATAAATTGATCGATTGTCGCCAAAAGATTAAAATCAAGACTATCACAAAGCAGGCTCATGAAGAAGGTCTAGATCAAAGTCACATATTCAAAACAAAACCTTCAAGAAAAGATCTGAAAAGACAAACGTCAAAGAAAGATCAAGATCGAGAGTTAAACAACCTAAGTTCAATAAAAGATCAAGAAGGAAGCCTAAGAACCAAACTTTGAAGTAAGATTAAAGGCTAAATTTTTTTAGATCAAATGTAAAGGTACTAATACTTTGATCTTTAGCATGCTCAAAGTCCCTCTATGCATTAAAAATAATTTTGTGCATTAGAAGTTATTTTGAGACAATGTTTTGATCTAGTATAAAAATAACATTAAAATGATATTTGAACTTAAAAAATATACGTTATCTTGGAAAATTAGTTAAAATTACTTTCCAAAAGATCACGATTTTCAAAACATTTGAATCAGATCAAATAGGGCCAAAACACGAAAATCAGTCGAACCAGTCTAGAGCCGATGCTCAATTAGCCAGAGCCGACAATCAACTGGTTGGGATTGGTGGTCGTTCGAAAATCTCCAATGGTCTAAAATTTGATCGTTCCAACTTCTAAATTTTCTTGCACAAACTGTTATGTTGGTCATCCAGACAAGAGAAGATCAACTAGACCCATCATCCGAATTTACAAATTTTTTTAGCGTTTGAACTCTATAAACATCCCCACTCTTTCTATTTTTCACAAGACTTTCAAGAACATCAAAATGGGATATGTTTTGAGAGATTTCTTTGAGATTACATTTTGGATTTCTCTCATTTATTTTTTCATATGAAAAACTCTGATTGATTCAAACTCTTTAATCATCAAAGTCACCAAAGCTTTTCATATCTCTTTTTGTACTTAACTTATTTCAATTGTTCATAAAAGAGAGATATATTTTGAAGAAGATCTTTTAACTTAAATTGCATATATTTCATCTACTTCTTCATATTAAAATTTTTGATCAATTGAATCAAACTTGTAAAATCATAATATTTATCAAAGTTTCTCATTTCTTTGGTACTTAATTTATTACCATTATTCATTAAAATAGAGATATACTTTGAGAAGATTTTTGAACTTACATTGTACTTATTTTCTCTCCATCTTCTAATTGAAAAAAGTTTTGATTGATTTAATTAATCTTTTAATTATCATATTTGTCAAAGTTTTCATCTAATAATTGAGCTATCATTTGCTGCTATTCATTGAAATGTTAGCCTCTGTTACTAATTAATTCATGATTTGTATCATTTATCAAAAGAAGAGTTCATTATAAAATTATCTCGTTATACTTGTAGTTCATATTAAGGTCTCATAAAGCTCAATATTGTTGAAGAGATTGGTAACGGATGACGTAGATCATTGCTTGCCTGTACAATTATATCGTTTGCACCAATTTTTTCCTTTTACTTACCGCTTTCATATTTGTGCTTACTAGTTGAATTAATCTATTTAGCCTAAAATTGCTTGAATTTGGATTAATTTTTCGAAAATGTTTTAAAAACCAATTCATTTCTCCCTCTTGGTTATTAATTCTTGGGCTATCAATTGGTATTAAGGTAATGTGCTCATTTTTTAAAGATTTCACAATCTTGAGTAATGATTAATCACAATCTTCAAAACATTGAGGGACACTCTACAAAATCGTCATCCCTTCTTTGATGACACACATTATAATTATTAAAATCTAGGATGATGATTTTTGTTCAATCTATAGATTATAATGTTTGGAAAGTTATTGAATATAGTTATTATTGCCTACAAAGATTATTAAAGTTGATGGCAAACCCGATCGAATTATTTCAAAACCTAAAGGGAATATGATGAAGCGGATAAAAGAAAATTGTCTTTAAATGTTAGAGTTAAAAATCTACTTTTATTGTGCTTTATATAGAAATGAATTCAATCATATTAGCACGTGTGATTCGACAAATGATATTTGGCATGCATTAGAAGTCACTCATGTTCATACTAGTAAAGTGAAGAAAATCAAGATTGATATCTTGTTAAAGAATTTGAAAATTTCTTCATAAAACAAGATGAACCTATTGTTGATATGATTACTCGTTTCACCGATATTGTTAATGGCTTTAAAGCTTTGATTGTAAATTTATTGATGGTGATCTTGTAAGTTAAATGTTTAGATCACTGTCAAAAGATTGGATCTCATTGAGGATGTTGAAAGAAAATAACAAATATGACAACTCATGTCCATTGAAAAGAATTTTATGGAACCTTGATCAGTTATAAGCTCAACAATGCCAAAACTAAGGAGGAAACAAGTAAACGCAAAGAAGAATCAAAGAAGCCTCCTAAGCGCCAAATTGTTTCAAAATTGACAATCAATAAAGAAACTTCAAGTGAAAATATGAATAATAAAGAACTTGATGAGCTAATTCTTATTGCAAAAAATTGGAGGGGTCTTTGCAACAATTAGTGATTTCAAAAGAAAAGAAGAAAAAGATGAAGGGAAAACAATGAGCTTATTTGTTATGATTGCGACAAACATGGCCACAAGATAATCAATTGTCTGAATAAGAAAAAATTCTTTAAAAAAACACTCTAAACAACATGGAATGAAAGCGATGATGATGATCATAAAGAAAATAGAAGTCAAAAGGAAGTTGTCAACATGTGCTTCATAGCAATTGAAAATGAGGTAAACATTGATGACAATTCTCTATATGATGAATTATCCGTCTCATATGATGAACTTCTTGAAAATTCTGAAAAATTTGCTATCAAACACTCTATATTCAAAACAAAAAATTCTTTATTGAAAAAGAGGTAAAGAAACTTTTGAAAATTCAAAATAATCTTGAAAAAGAAAAAATCGATTACAATTCTTTAACTAAGGATAATTCCTCTTTGCAAGAAAATATTTTAGATTTGACTCAGATTGTTCACAAATTCACTCAAGCCAAGAAAATTTGTGATCTAATATGTAGTGAACAAAATGTGTTTTTGATAAATGAGGAATTGCATACAAATCACTTTTGAAATAGGAGTTTCTCTAAAATTTCTTTGTTAAAGCCTTTATTTCCACTCCTACAAATGTTATATGTAGTTTTTGAAATAAAAGTAAACATGTAACTTTTTATTGTTCCATCAAAAAGAGATTATATTTTGAAGGTAGCTATAAGTGGATTCAAAAGTCTACTAACACTAACTATCAATGACCCAAAACTGTATAGATGCGAAAAAACAAAAATTGAATTGTTTTTTTAAGTACCAAAAAAAATAAAGTGCAAGTGATCCTTGGATGATGGATGCTCAAAACACATTATCACAGATCAAGTCTTATTGTCAAGTTTAAAAAAAAAAAAAGGATGGTGGTCATGATACTTTTGGAGACAATGCCAAAGAAAAAATCATTGGAATTATTGGTAATCATCCTTCTTCCTATATTGAAAATGTTCTCTTAGTAGATCATCTTAAACACAATCTAATTAGTTTGAGTCAATTGTGTAATGAATGTTATCATATCAAATTTGATTATTCTAAATGTCTTATCGAGGATATTACATCAAAAGAGGTGATGTTTATAAGAAGCCGAAATAAGAATATTTATTTCATAAACATTTGAGTTTGAAAGTGAAGAATTTTTTTTTTTTTATCAAATTTAAAAAATGATACTTAATTGTGGCATAGACATGTTTTGCATGAACGTGCTTACAAATATTTTCAAAAATTGTTTTGTTAGAAATATGTCATTTTTGAAATTTGAGAGAGACGACATTTATTATGCATGTTAATTTGAAAAACAAGTGAAGAGTTCTTCCAAACTTATACTCTTCAAATATAAAACCTTTCCAACTTCTCTATATGAATCTTTTTGGATTACCTAGAATCACAAACCTGAATGGTAAACATTATGCTTGTCATGTTGATGAATTTTCTAAATTCACTTGAGTCCTATTTTTAAACCTAATAAAAAGGTTCAAAAATGAGAAGGGTACATTATTACTATAATTTGGAGTGATCATGGTGAGAAATTGACAATAATGTATAAGGATCGATGCTCCTTATCTGTAGGTCATCGAATACATTGTAAAGTGTTGGATTGCACCGTAAGTCAATCAATATAGTAAAAAAGTTTTGCTCGTGTTAGAGAGTTTGGTTACGGAAGACGTAAACCATTGCTTTATATCATTTACATCCTCACTTCCGTTTTACTTGTCACTTTTATATTTGTGCTTGTTGTTTGAATTAATCTATTAAGTCTTTACTTGCTTGAATTTAGATTAATTTTTTGAAAAAAAAAATTTAAAACTAATTCATCCACCCTTTTGGTTAGTTATTTTTAGGCTATCATTGTCACCCCAAGTCTGAGTCATTTATTTACATGCAGATTGGACTAGAAATATAAATTGTCAAGTAGGTAAAATCTTACAGATTGTCTCAAAAATATAAGCAATTCCAATAATTGAGGGCTTATGAGATACCTCAAAAATATGCATTGATCCCAGCCCATGTTTAACAACCATTATTTTCAAACTTTTCTTATGTTCTCATTTTTAACCAAACATTTAAACAATAAAATATTTTACATGAACTTAAAAATTTTCTTACTTTTTAACTACACATTCTCTTGAAAAGTACTGTTCAAAACTTTATTTTTCCCAATTAATGATTGTCAAACAAGAGCCCAAATAGACGAGGATTTACGAATTGCCTCGAGAATATAAATCGTTCCAATAAATGAAAATTTATGAATTGCTTCAAAAATATGTGTACACCCGAATAAGCATGGACTCACAAATTGCCTCTAAAATATCACACTATGATTTATCGAAATTTTCAATAGCATCTCTTTTGTAATATGGACTAAACCAACTGAAATACAAATAATGACATAAAGAGAAATAATGATATCTTAACTTTCTCCAAAATACAACGTGTAGAGGGTCTATAATGAATCATAGTAGATCATATACTTGCACAACTCATTATAACATAATTCCTAATGCGAAGCAAGTGACATGTTGATACGTACTGACAGTAGTAAAAGTAGTGTTGTGAAATGTTGGTAATGATGTGGCTTGCGTATTTGACAGCAATAATATGATGCATATGTCAGTCGTAAGAATATATTGTTACGAGGGATGCCAATAGGTCAAGTTTGGGCCCGTCGGGCATTTTTCCTGTCCCGTACCTGCCCCTTTACCTGTTTAAGACGGTGCGGGTCCTTTACCCGATTTTATTTTTTAAAAGTTTTTTTATAATTCATTTTATTACTCTCATTCATTAAAGCGGGACAATAATATATTTTTTAAAATTTTTAATTAATTTATTTATTTTTAAAAGTTAAATTGGTCGAATATATTTGGTAAATTAATATTTTTATTTCATAATCATATTCCTTAAATAAAGTTAAATTGGTCGAATATATTTGGTAAAATTAATATTTTTATTTCATAATCATATTCCTTAAATAATCTTAGTTGCTATCTTTTATTAGAATTAATGAAATTTTGTAAAATTTTCCATTTAAAGTATTGAATTCTTAAAAATAAAATAAAATAATAATAATTAATTAATGAGGCGGGGCGAGTGTTACCCGTACCCACCTCGGATGAAATTCCCACCCGAACCCGTCCCAGATACTTGATTAAGTGGGTAATTCTCAACCTGTTCGAGGCGGAACCCGCGAGTATTAAGTTTGACGATTTTTTTACCATCCCTAATTGTTACTAAGATACTAGTAGCATAATAATCCATCAAGTCCAAATATAAATATTTATATAATGCGTGAACTTGTGAGTGGAGGAGAGACTCATAAGAAGATATGATAAATATAAAAATAATCTGTCTCGGAGTTGGGGATTTAGCTTTTAAGATTTTTGTTGGAATTAATTGGGTATTTTATTGGTCTAAGGATTAAATTGATTTATTTAATGTAGTTGGTTATTACCACTAATTGAGTAGATTGAAAAAGTCTTCAATGAAAAGTTTATTATTATTATTATTATTATTATTATTATTATTATATTTTTATTTTTTTTGTAGCGTACTCTAACCTCGAACGAGCAGCCTTCGTGCCAAGCAAGACCGTCCCATTCCCTTTCAAGTGTAAATTGTGGAAGTTAATACCACATTGGAAGTTCACAAGTTTATAACTTGGCCATGGAGCATGATCAATCAATTTAAGAAATCACAAGAGCTTGTGTCAAGAATCTGCCAATGCTACCAAAGGCCCAATTGATGTTTTGTTTCCCAATCATGATCCCAAGATTGGAGCCATTTTAAAGGCTGGCTATTCGAGCCAAGACGGAGGAACTATTGTTGCCGATGTTTTATTTGAAACAATGAATCCATGTATTTAAATGTTATATGTGTGTGTAATTTATGAATCATAATATATGTACATCATACTTGACATAAAGTTTCATATAGCCTTTATTTGTCAACCATTCTATCTTACTAATTTTTCTACAGTTTTCATTTTCAACTACACATTCTTTATTAAAATAATATTACACATAAAAAAAAATTCATTCTTTTTTAACCACACACATTTCAACATCAATCACCATTTCATAATACACTTTTGAAATTAAAAGAACACAAACAGGCCCTATAATGTCACTTGACAGTTTATTATTGGACAATTTAAAATACGAGCATCTCTCCTATCCAATCGCCTCCCGTCACATACCTTTTTGGCACTGCTTCTGCACATTTTCTTCCAACAAAATGGATTTTCCCATAATTTATTATTGTAGGTTAAAATGACGTGTATGTTTAAATTTACCTTAAAGGAGGAAAGCTACATGTTAGATGGTATCCCCAAGATTAAGTAGCCAAGGTGCCAATGACAAACATGAGAATGAGGCCCGATCTAAGAAGAGGCTTTCTGGGCCGGACTTACAGATTTTACTGGGGCCCAATTGTATTTCCATTTGGATTTTGTCCAAGTTTTATTACTGAATTTACTCATTAAAATGAAAAATATGACTAATTACATCGTATTAAATCATCATATTTTAAAATTTATGTTTTGTGTGGGGTTCGTAACAACTATATTTTTCATTCTCATTCTTCTATTAATGTGGCTCAAACGGAGTATTAATGATAATCATCATTGATAACAACTAACATTATTTCTTTTAAAAAATCTATATTATCGAGCAATACAATTAGGGTTTTGCACACAAATTGTGACACCATCTCCTTAAGTATGCACATTGACGTGGAATACATTAAGACATGGATGGGGACCCACATCTTCTCGTTGGCATCAACTTAAAAATAGGTACCAGAGAAACAATTGATTGCATTTGAGAAAACTAATATAGTGGTTGGAGCACAACGTATTACTAAAAATGATATAAACACTGTGAACATATTACTCCTTAAAGTACCATGGAGAAGATTGAGTCTCAGGTGACTTTTACCGTTGAAAACCTTAAATTTCGGAGATTCAGATTAGAAGTAAAGTCGATAATGTCAATTTAAAGTTCATATCTCGAATTAGCATCCTACTTTATTGCCATTTTTTTCCCTTCTTAAAAGATCTTAAAAGAAGCTCTATTTGGGATTCATTTTAGAGTTGTTCTAGATGTACGAAAAACTTCTTATGGAAAATATTTACTATTTGAAGACAGATTTTGAAAAAAGTGAAAATGATAATTTTTCATATCCCTCTATTTTTTATTTATTTAAATTTTTTTTTTGGGGGTATCTTCTTTGCCGTGAATGTCAATTCGAAGTCCTTATTTAATGATGAATATTGTCGATATATAGTGCCTATTCAAAGTCTCAATTTTATCACTTTGAAAATTAAGATTGCCATTATTATAAAAGGCTTCTTAGCCGTTGGGAGACTGTGATATTGACTTATAATCTATTAATTAAGCAAATTAAAGAATAAAAATGGGAAATAAATGACGATAAACACACAAATAGCCGTTAAGTAGATGTTGATGGGAAATTATTCATTTCAATTTCAAAATAGTTTTACTTCAATTTTCTTCAAACCTCAAATACTATAATTGTCAATAGAATATCTCAGCAAAGCCAAAAAAATAAAATAAAAAACGTAAAAAGATATTTCCAAGTGCATCCATCGAAATAATTAAACTTGTCTAAGATTAAAAATATATGAATAATATAATTATCAGTTCACGTGCATTATATTCGAAGGCTTTGTAACTAGCTATTAAGAAATATTGTACGATGTAGGATAAGTCTATGTCCAATTTGATGTCGATGTTTTAACAACCTTAACTAAAATCACTAAAATCAACCTTGTAGTCCAATAATCTCCTACGTCTAGTGTGTACAAAATTTCCCACTCCCACCCACCATGGACCAACTTATCTCCATCTCAATCCCTTAAACAATAAGATTAGTCTCGAAGTTCCTTTAATATTCAGAAGTTACGTGCCGACAATAAAACATCTATAATGATGTTTGGTGGGAATTAAAATGAAATTTTTTTTTAGCAGATTGTGATAGAAGTTTTTGAAATGTGTGGATGAAAAGTTGTTGGACCCATGAAAAATGTGATTAATATTGATTGTTAGAATTTTGACTTAAAATTAAAATTAGATTTTAATTCAAACCAAACCGGCTCTATATATACCCACACAAGCATCTCCTTTGCTTTCCATCTCTTCCTTTTTCTTTTGCTTGCTTAGTTTTCTCTGCTTCAAGGTAGTGTAACTCTCTCTCTCTCTCTCTCTCTCTCTCTCACTCTCACACACACACACACACACACACACTCTCACACACACACACACACACACACACTTACACACAATTTTTCGATTGAATCTATCTCAAATATTTTGCGTGATATCAATGGGGACTAATATTACAGGGTGCTTAAATGGCTGACTGCAATACAAGTGAAGAAAATCTTCTTGTCTTCTCTAAAGACCATGAGGTACTCCTTCAAACGATTTGTTTTTGCCCCTTAGTCTTCCAAAATTCCGTTTTCTGAATTTTACATAATATTTAGACAGTAAGGCAAGAGATACTCTCTGAACAATTTTTATTTTTATTTATTTATTTTTTATTTGGGTAAGTAAGAATAAAATAAAAAATAAAAGCAATTAAAACATAGTTTGATAATGAAAAGTTACATTTAACCAAACGATCTTCGACAATTTTCTAAGGTAATAAATGATGTGATCTCAACACTACGAGTTCGGATGAACATACAAACATACATGCAGCTATTGATGGTTCAAACAAATTACAAGTATTACACGTGTGCATGCATGGACATTCACAAACTCAGCACGTTTTAAGACATCTATGATGTCATATACTAATTTTTATAAAAGTTTCATTTAGCGATGAATAGAATTTTCTTACTACACATATCGTGAGGATCTTTATTTTTATTTTTTAATATCTATTTGCATTTATTTCGTTACCGATTCTTATAAGGAAGATATTCTTATTGTCCTAAAATAAAAGAAAATAGTGGCATAAATGTGATGTTGATATTTTGGGGCCACATCATGTGCAACGAGGTCTACACAATGACTATGTGGTCCATAAACAGCAAAATGTTAATATTTTTGGCATAAATTTCTTCCTTTTTCATATAAGGAATTTTCTTCTAATATTAGAATATTCTTGGCATAAACGTCTATCTTTTCAAATTTAAATCAATTAAGAAGGGAATTTGAAACTTGATTTTTGATTTGATATGTTAATCCTAATTAAAAACGTGCGTGGGCCAAGCTTAAAAACTTTACTTTTAAGCAAGTTTAAGGTAGATATTTTTTAATAGGAAAATTTTGCACTTAAAATTAAAAAAGCAAGTTTTTAAAACACGTTTAGGTAAAAGAAAAATTCACTTTTACTCAAATCGTTACTTCAATTTCTATTGCAGGATAGCTCAATCGGGAAAAAGTATGGAGGACTCATGCCTAAGAAGAAACCTTTGATCTCAAAGGCAAGTACAATTTTCGAATAATACGTTTTTTTATCTTCTTTTCTTCATTTTATTTAATATTGTCCAATTTAAATACGTTTAAAAATTAATAATTATTATTATTTTATTTATTATTATTATTTTTTATCCCTCTTGGTCTTTTGCTAAAAATTTTTATGCTGACGCAGGATCACGAGCGTGCCTTTTTTGACTCGGCGGATTGGGCTTTATTCAAGGTATTATTTCTCAACTACAGCTACCAATTAGAAAGCTAAGGGTAGGCAAAATAGAGAAATGCTACACTTACATGAGTCCGTTTTACAGACTCCTGTCAGATCTTTCATATGTGCGGGTCACGGTGTATTTTTATTTTTATTTTTTTATGTGGGACCGACCCCTTTAGGGGTCGGTAAAACATTTGTAGGAAATTGTTCTGTACACAGAGCAATTTTCGGCAAAATGATAGCTTTATTATACTCTGATTGTTTGGTGGGGATTAAAATAAGATTTTTGGTATATTTTGAAAAATTGTGGAACTTATAAAATATTTAATTAAAATTAATCGTTAACCTTAACTTAGATCAAAATTTGAATTTTAATTGCAATAAATTGAGAAACACACAAATTACGTAGACAAAAATCAACAAACTACCAGCTCAAATAAGTTCGGTGCACTCCTCTACTTTATAGAAAATTAATTTTTTGCTAGATGTGCTCTAAATTGCACGCATCATCCTCAACTTTTAACTAGTTTTATAGTTATATTCAACTTTCTTTTCTCATTATTGGGCGTGATTCGTCGTAGCAGTTTTTAAAATAAATAAATAAATAAAAATCCAATTATCAGGGTTTGAAAAGATTAAAAAAAAAGGGAAAAAAAAAAAGAAGAAGGAGAGAATTTTATGATGTTGAATGGAATTATGTTCTATAATTCAGACCTCTCAAAAAATTTTGTGTATTTTCCTAAACTATTATTGTAATCATTTGATTTAAATTGCCAGCAAGGTGCAGGAGTTGATCCACAATTAATAGTGGCTATAGAGACATTGAGACCAAAATTAGAGGTAATTAAATTATTATTACTACTACTTATGTATAAAATAATATACAATTGTCAACATTATAACACTAGTCTAATTATAAAAATAGATAAATTTCAATATTATGAATTTGATTTTCTTTAAAATTTGTTGCAGAGAACACCACGTCAACAACTGCCACCTCGAAGGCCTGCTTGTACATGAGAGAAACCTTGTTAGAACTTATGTATTTTATGTCATCTCCATACAATTATATATTTTGGGGACTATTTTAGCTAATGCCAAAGTATGGGGCTTCTTTGTAATTAATCATTACTTTTGGGATGGTTTCTGAAATACATTTTCTAGAATGAGACCCGTTTTTTCAATTAATGTTTAGGAAAATTACAGAAATCTTCTCTTTAGATTTATTAGAAAATTTGGTCTGTTACTTGCAATTTACTCTGCTTATAAAATAAATGAATTTGGATACTTATTTGAAGCACACATTTAAGAAATATAAGAAGATTGATCCAAACTATGAAGGGATTTTGCCATGCTAGAGCATCAATACATCAGCAACTACTTCATCTAACAAAGAATTAAGAATCCGATCCTCAATCTCTATTCCGAGTTCAAATGCTTCAATTTCAAAGTCGAGCCATCTTCCATAGCGACTACTCATGTCCTTATCTACAAGTTCATCAATCATATAATCTCTCATTGAACTCCAACCAAGAATCTCACTATACATTTCTTGAGCTAACGTCTCCTTTCCTCTAATTGCAGAAACACCCTTCTCCCATATTTTGCTTCCCCATCCAACATATACCCTGCATTTTGACTCCAAGAATTCATTCACACAATCAAAAAGTAGCCTTCGGCTTATTCTAGGCACAAGATCATTACCATTCAACATTCCTTTCTGACTTTCCAGTTGATAAAAAAGATTCGGATTTATAATCTCGCGAGCCTGGTCTATTGCATAATCCTTGAACATCATCTCTATGTTACATAGTACCTCCTTCACATATATTAGTTCCCATTCTGTTGACTTTCCACAATTAGTCACAGGTAAGGAAATTGAAGAAGCTGAATCTGATAACTCGGCATCTCCTTCACTTGGAATGAATTTTTTCAAAGAATAAGTACCAAGCACTTCTTGAGCTTGAACTGATGAACACTGCCTGCTACCTGGAATTGGTAATAAATGTACAGTTAGTTCAAATTACGGTCTTAAATATAGTTTATCGTCAGATTATAAGTTCATAGCCCTAGTACATTCCCATTTACGAACACTATTCATATCAGCTTGCGAAAACCAAAAAAGATCAATACATGACCACATTAATATTGAGGTCACTTCTCATACCTGTTGTACTATTACTATCGACAGTATCCAAAGAACTGCAACTTTCTGCGAAGGAAGACAGCTCAAGGACGGAAACTGGACTAGGAAGCCAAGGATCGAGTAAATTTTTGGCTTCAGAAACCCTTCTCCCTTGGTGGTCTGTTTCTTCATTTACTCCCTGTTTCTAACATGAACTCAAGTTGATCAGCTGAACCTTAATGAAAATTTTGTAGGAGAAGGAATAGATACCTAGATAATACGTCTGGAAAATCATTACTCAGTTAAACAGAAATTCTCAATAAATTAAAATGAAAACGAAGAGCAATAAGCATTTAACATATACCCGACGCTGATTTCTTGTTTTGAATCCCCGAAGATCTGCTGAAAAGCTAGAGTCACATTGGCTAACCAGATTAGATTTGTGAATTCCATCTTTGGTTTTGCCATCGTGTAACATGGTTGAGGGTGTCGAGTAAGAACTACTTGCCATCTCTTTCCTATGTAGGGGAAACTCTACAACACGTGTCAGTTCTTTTAGCTTTCGCTCCAAAAGGGTGCTTAATGCATCACCTTGCAAAATATTATGTCCTGGGAAAGAGAACTTTGAAACATTCAAACCATCCGAGCTCACCAGTGTCTTTTTACATTTATCCCCAACCTCTGTCGAGCTTTCAGAGCCAGGTATGGATTGTGTCATTGGAGCAGTGAATGTAAAAGAAACAACGTCCGTTCCCTTCCTTCTGTTGTCTTTATCACAACTAATTGGCCCGTCCACAAGAGAACAGGATTGAATCATTTTCCTATTTCTATCGATCATTTTGTTATGGGCAGCCTGATTTATCTCATACTGGTAATCCCCATCAGTAGATCGTTTCTTACGGGAAATTTTTTCGGAACTAGAATATGATACCTCATTTCTATCATTTTTACCCTCAAAACTTGACCTCCTGGAACCAACCTTAGAGGTTTCGGGAAGTTTACTCAAGTTCTTTTTTCTTGCAGAAGAAGAATCTCCACTGAGCGCTTTCCCACCACCTTGTGAGTCGGAAGCAAAGGGCTTCACTGGAGGCGATTTTCCTCTTTCAGCAACACAATTTTGTTTCTGATTATTTTGTCGGAACACTCTTGAACCATGTGTAGATGGTTTCTTAAGCATACTCTTTTGCATACTCGGTTGACTTTGGAACAATGGGGCTGAAGTATACTCATTTTCGCCCATCAAATTTCTGCTGCCACTTACTTTTATGCCTGCACGTTTCTGAACATTGGCCTTCGCCTGTAATGCGAGTGATATGGATTTCCCTGTACTTTTTACACCAGAATAACATTCTTCTGAATCCGTCAAGATCCTTAGTGATTTTGAATCCACCGATTCGCTCCAGCTTTTAGTCCTAGGTTGTCCTTTAAGGTAGACAGCACTAGATTCACTAGGCTTCTCAGAAGCTTTAGAACGTTTTGATGGTTTTCCAGGTTCTTGCACCTTCTCCTTCAAGTCCTGTACTCTTAAGGGAATGGAGGAAGACCGGACTTTCTTTGCTTTTGCAGTAGCCTGATATCCCGGTTCAATGATTCTGGCAGCTGCTTCCTTTATGTGAGCCGCATTCGTAGGTGGGATAACATTAGCACTTTTGATTGGAGGTAAAAGTTTGTTGTGAGTAACGGGAATCGATTTAGCTGATTTAGGTGGTAAAGTTTCAGTTTGAAACTTTTCGATTGGCATAGTTATCAGCTTCTGATACTTAGGCTCCAAAACTTTCCTAGCAGGAAACTCGTGCGAACTGCTCGAGTGCATGGTTTCATAATCTTGAAAACATTTCAAATTTTTGGGATGGCAATGCACATCAGGTGGAGACCTAGTATCAAAAAGTGGCGTCGAGTATGAATCCAGGATATTGGATTTTGGCAAGGAATCCAATCCCATAAGTCTTCCAACAACTCCTGGGGACTTGGTTCCACATAAGTCCTCATCTGCAACGGATGAAGCACAACTATAATCACTACTTCCTTTAATACTTGACCTGGCTGCCATCAAATCATCGTACAACTAAAGACAAAAAAAGGGGGAAAAAAGTCAATTTAATAGAAAAATGACGAACAGTGAAGAACTGATACCATTCTCTAAACTTATTACCGTATCAAGCTGAGTCATTGGCAAATTTCCATCGCATATCTTTTTTTGTTTGGATTGCACTTTCATAAAGCAGGGGAAAGAAACAATCTTTATTAAGCCATCAAGTGTAAAATAGAGAAAATAAAGCACGTAATATATAAATGTAAGTCGAGAAACCTCAAAAGAAACAAGATCACATTATCATTTACAGAAATCCACATATCACCAGTTTCAGACATTTTCGAATACCTGGTAAGTCAGACTTGGTCGAGAACAATTTCTTCCGAGATTTTGCATTCCAGTCAAACATCTGAAGAAGCCAGCAACATAACCTCCATTCCTTGTGCCTTGTTTCTCCATTCCCATATTCACAAACCAATGAAGTGACAGCAACAATGAGCATCCATTTGCTCCTGACTTTCCATCTGCAACTCGACCGAAAAAGATGAGGCAATTGGATGTTCTTGCTATATCTTGTTAGAGTAAGAAAGTTTCATGAAATAGAAGTCACGGTGGTAAAGAGGCATATCAATCTTGAGGTTCCTATGTATAAGACTAATTATAAAAACATGGTAACCGTGGATGTGAAAACATGGTAAGCAATCGACGCATTTTTATTGGCATACAGAGTAAAAGGCATCTATTCAAACGTTTTAATGATATTAGCATTAAAATCAAATCAGCCTTGGATTAAGATTCGACCAAGAATCTGTAAGTAATAGCTCGATTAGAAGGATCTGCAGCACCTAAGTCTCCGCTGCCAACACACATTCCCTACTCCATTCACCTTCGACTTTTGTTTCTAGATTTTATTTTCCACAATAGATTCCTATGCCTAGGACTTTTTCTTAAACATTAGAGAGCTCACCCATGTGCTGTAATTATGGATTTTCATAAATCCATTGAAAATTGAAATCATTAACAGTTTTCTACTATAAAAAATAGAAAGTGTTTAATACGAAGTAGTAGATGGGATTGTTTGTTTGCTTGCAATCATCGTCACGTGGACAACAGATACTCTTCAATCCTCCCTACCAAACTTACCATTAATTGCATATGACTGTTTAACATCAAAATGATCAAAGAACCCATATCTCTAAAGTTATGTATTGCCTCCAGTCCATACCCAATAGGAATTCTTAAGAAAACAAAGCATCCAAGTAACAGTGAAAATCGAATTTACCCCTTTTGAATGATTCTTGGATGACTTCAAAATTATAAGAATCTAACAATGTTCTATAATCATTTAAGCTTTTTAATTTCCTCTAACCTTTGCTAGTATCAGAACCATACGTGACTGAGTGTAGTGTGATGCCTTTCTTATGATTGTCTAATTCATCTTACCAAACATGTCAGAAAGATTCAAGACACATACAAATAGAATCTACATTTGTTCTATTCCAAGACACAAACATAGATGATCAACAGCAGTAACTGCACTTGAGCAATGCGACGACGATCAACCCAAATCATAAAATCCCAAGAAGACAAAAACCCTCAAAATTTTATTTTTTTTTCTTCAATCTAAGATTAACAAAAAGTCAAAAATCAAGAAAATTTTACATGAGATCAAGATCCTCTAACCTTTCCCCTATTGCAAAAAGCAGCAAACTTTCAATGCCAAAAGCTTCGTATATTCAAAAAATGTATGCATTGATAAAGAGGCCACAAGATGATGAAAACTGAGACGTTTAGAGAGAGAAATTGTTCAGATCAGTGATTAGGAGCTATCTTGAAGAATGTTGTTGAGGGGTCGAACTGTTGAAAGCAATAAATGAGAAGACAAGGAACTTGTTTTCAAGATTTTCAAAAATAAAGGAAACAGACAAAATATATATAGAAAGTGATTTTTGCTTAGAATAATAAACGTGTTAAAGTAAAATAATAATAAATAATAATAATTGTGAGTACACAAACGGTTAAAGAAAGCTGGTAAGTGGTAACGTCTCTTGGTTTCAAATTCCTAACAGAGAGGTGTGGGGTCCATTGGGTGGGGTTGAGTTTTTTTTATTTTTTATTTTTTAACTCTATTTATCAATTGGAAGAATTAATTAGGATTTAGGTCCCCCAACATAATGGAAATAGAATGAGTAGGTATTTGTTCTTCAACTGATAGAAAGTGAGTCCCTGCATGCCTAATTGCTATGATTTGAAGGTTGTAGACCTTCTTGCTTTATTTTGAATATATTGGTGACTCTGATTGTAATTTTTCTTTCTAAGTTGTATGTTGTCCAAATGTCAATGCACACAAATGTTCTTCTATGTTTTGGCTGTTATGTGAAATTAAGATCCAATTTGCGCTCCATTAAAATGTATTTTTGGGGAAAAATATAATTTGAAATAGTGATTTTTTGAAGAATATATTGTTAAAAATGAAAGAAAAGTTTTGAATTTACGTATAATATTATTTTATTAAAAAATGTGTAGTTAAAAAGATAAGAGAACATTATATATTGGATAAAAAAGGGTTCAAGCAAGAGCTAAGATCTACATTTTCAATTCTGACACTAACATTTATATATGGACATTTGTCGTCCTCTCAGACAAATTTCTCAAATAAAGTTGAATAACGAATTGATGTCTCTGCACTTCGAAACAAAGCAAGTTGGCTTCACGAGCAAACTCGACGAAGAAATTGGCTGGAGCCAATTTTAAAGGACAATTTGCTCACCCAAATGTTCCCATCAAGACATTATTGAGCCAAGTTGAAAAAGACAAGTCCGGATTCCACATGGTAGCCAATCATTAGGGACCATTTGAAAGAATTAATCCTTTTGTTTGTGGGATATACATGAAAATGGCCCAAATAGTATATAACCTTTTCCAAAATGACCTTTGACTTTTTTAGAAATTTGAAACTACCCAAAATATCCTTGAAAAAATTTAACAACCAACCCTTTATTTAATAAAAAGTTTCTTTTTTAGTCCTTAAAAAATCTAACAAATAATTTTTCGAAAAATTTGTAAAAATTATCAATGAATAATTATAAAATGGAAAAGCCCAAATATAAGAGAGGACCATATAATATAAAAAAGGTTGTTAAAAATAAAAAAGAAATTAAATTTGAAAAAGAAATTGATAAGATAGGATATCAAGAACAATTATATGCATCACAAGAAATATTAAAATGTTTTAAAGAAAACTTATTAGAAAATTTCGCTAAAGGAATTGTAAGGTCAATAATCATAAAAGATATACAAGATATAATAGATAAATTGGAAAAAAGAAAGAAAAGTATCTCAAAATATGAAATACCTTTTGGAACAGACATAGATATGATAACAGATATTGATATTATAAATTCTCAAACATTATTAGACTTTGCAGAATTACTTAAAAATTTATGAGATTAAAATTTTGATATTTTGATTATTAGATTATTAGATTTTTGTTCGCTCATAGTAGCACCCATAGAGTTGGTATCAGAGCCCTAGAGATCATGGAAATCTTAAAAATAAATAATTATTATCAATGTATTGAAGAAAAAGGATGTTATATATTTTACAACCCTATCCCTAATAAACTAAAAATAATAACATTATATATAACTAGGAATTTACCTAGAGAAATAAAGGAACAAATATTACATAAATTAATTGTAGAATTTATCAAAGATAGACGTACATATGAAATAATTTGCGAAATATTTGAAAATGAGTT
>NC_036258.1:5637715-5680961 GCF_002742605.1 Olea europaea var. sylvestris | reverse complement strand
ATAGAAGGAAAATATTTCAATGGTAGAAGATATATAAAAGGACCAAATATATTAATAGATACAGGAGCTGGTGAATGTCATATGGCTGCAAATAAAAATGAAGGATTAATGACTTACAAAATAGAACCATATGAATATAGGAATTTTGATGGACAACTATATATTACAGAATTAAAGGTAAAGGTACCAATAAAAATAGGTGGGATTGATCTTTTAGTACCATGTTATTTGGATGAAAGTATGGATATTGAACCTCATATATTATTAGGAATGAGTTTCTTAAATGGATTATAAGATTATAGTATAAGAAGAGAAGGATTATATATAACTCATAAAGGACAAACTACATTATGTAGAATAAGAAGTGGATGAATAATCAAATTAGTTTTCCATTGGCAGTATATATACAAGTTACTATAGTAGAAACGAATATAACAACTTGTGCCTTAATTGATACAGGAAGTGATATAACAATATTTAAAAATTTCTTAATAAAATCATGGAATAAAAACAGTAAAATAAAAATAACAGGAGTAACTGGAGAAAGTACTCAAATAATTGATAGTGCCGAAAAAGTTAATATAATACTTGGTAGTAAACAAGTTATAATAAATAAAGTATACAATTATAATAAACTAGAATGTGATATCTTATTAGGAAATGACTTTATCCAACAATTTCAATATTATAAACAAAATAATTATATGATAATGTTACAAACACCTTGTGCACATCTATTAAAAATATCAAGAGAATTTAGACCCTACAGAGTTCAGTCAGCCCAGCGTGGTGATAAATGGGAAAAAAGACCAATAATACAAGATGAATTAAAAAAATAAAAAACTATCATATAAAAAGATCCTAAAAACAGAAATAGAGATAAATATGGAAAAAACCATAGAACAATTAGAAAGAATTTATGGAGAAAACCCATTATTATTTTGGAAATCATACCATCCTAAAGCTAAGATAGAATTAACAGAAAATGTTATAATAAGAGTTAGACCAATGATGTATACCTTACAGGATATGCAAGAATTTAAAACTCAGATAAAAGAACTATTAGAACAAAAGCTAATTAGACCCAGTAATGGACCTCATAGTAGTCCAGCTTTTATGGTTATGAAACATTCTGAGCAGGTTAGAGGAAAAGTTAGAATGGTAATAAACTATAAAGAATTAAATAAATTTACTAAGTTTGATGGTTCTTTTTTACCAAATAAAGAAGTCCTAATAAACCTTGCAAAAGGAAAACAATATTATTCCAAATTTGATTGTAAATCAGGATTCTGGCAAATAAAAATGGAAGAAGATAGTATACAATATACAGCTTTTAGTACACCTCAAGGAAAATATGAATGGTTAGTTATGCCATTTGGTTTAAAAAATGCACCACAAATATATCAAAGAAAAATGGATAATATATTCAAAAAGTATAGTGATTTTCTTATTGTTTATATTGATGATATACTAATATGCTCTAATAATAAAAGAGAGCATAGGAATCATCTATTACAATTCATAAATGAATGCAAAAAGGAAGGGATTGTACTTTCTAAAAAGAAATCTATAATAGAAAAACAAGAAATAGATTTTTTAGGATTATCAATAGATAGAAAAGGAATAAAATTACAGACTCATATATCTAAAAAGATAGAAAGCTTTTCAGATGAATTAAAATTCAAAGAACAAATACAAAAATTTTTAGGATGTTTAAATTATGCTGAAGGATTTATTGAAAATCTTTCAAAAAAGAGACATAAAATACAAATTCTACTTAGGAAAACAAATACTAAAGGTTGGAATAAAGAACATACTGAAATTGTTAAAGCATTAAAAGAAGAGTGTAAAAATTTACCAAAATTAAGATTACCAGATGAAAAAGATAATTTAATTGTTAATACTGATGCCTCGGATAAATATTGGACATGGTAACCATGAATGTGAAAACATGGTAAGCAATCGACGCATTTTTATTGGCATACAGAGTAAAAGGCATCTATTCAAACGTTTTAATGATATTAGCATTAAAATCAAATCAGCCTTGGATTAAGATTCGACCAAGAATCTGTGAGTAATAGCTCGATTAGAAGAATCTGCTGCACCTAAGTCTCCGCTGCCAACACACATTCCCTACTCCATTCACCTTCGACTTTTGTTTCTAGATTTTATTTTCCACAATAGATTCCTATGCCTAGGACTTTTTCTTAAACATTAGAGAGCTCACCCATGTGCTGTAATTATGGATTTTCATAAATCCATTGAAAATTGAAATCATTAACAGTTTTCTACTATAAAAAATAAAAAATAGAAAGTGTTTAATACGAAGTAGTAGATGGGAATGGATACTGATTGTTTGTTTGCTTGCAATCATCGTCACGTGGACAACAGATACTCTTCAATCCTCCCTACCAAACTTACCATTAATTGCATATGACTGTTTAACATCAAAATGATCAAAGAACCCATATCTCTAAAGTTATGTATTGCCTCCAGTCCATACCCAATAGGAATTCTTAAGAAAACAAAGCATCCAAGTAACAGTGAAAATCGAATTTACCCCTTTTGAATGATTCTTGGATGACTTCAAAATTATAAGAATCTAACAATGTTCTATAATCATTTAAGCTTTTTAATTTCCTCTAACCTTTGCTAGTATCAGAACCATACGTGACTGAGTGTAGTGTGATGCCTTTCTTATGATTGTCTAATTCATCTTACCAAACATGTTAGAAAGATTCAAGACACATACAAATAGAATCTACATTTGTTCTATTCCAAGACACAAACATAGATGATCAACAGCAGTAACTGCACTTGAGCAATGCGACGACGATCAACCCAAATCATAAAATCCCAAGAAGACAAAAACCCTCAATTTATTATTATTATTATTATTATTATTATTATTATTATTATTATTATTATTATTATTTTCAATCTAAGATTAACAAAAAGTCAAAAATCGAGAAAACTTTACATGAGATCAAGATCCTCTAACCTTTCCCCTATTGCAAAAAGCAGCAAACTTTCAATGCCAAAAGCTTCGTATATTCAAAAAATGTATGCATTGATAAAGAGGCGACAAGATGATGAAAACTGAGACGTTTAGAGAGAGAAATTGTTCAGATCAGTGATTAGGAGCTATCTTGAAGAGTGTTGTTGAGGGGGCGAACTGTTGAAAGCTATAAATGAGAAAACAAGGAACTTGTTTTCAAGATTTTCAAAAATAAAGAAACAGACAAAATATATATAGAAAGTGATTTTTGCTTAGAATACTAAACGTGTTAAGTAAAATAATAATAAATATAATAATTGTGAGTACACAAACTGTTAAAGAAAGCTGGTAAGTGGTATCGTCTCTTGGTTCAGAGGGAGACAATTCAAATTCCTAACAGAGAGGTGTGGGGTCCATTGGGTGGGGTTGAATTTTTTTTATTATTTTTTATTTTTTAACTCTATTTATCAATTGGAAGAATTAATTAGGATTTAGGTCCCCAACATAATGGAAATAGAATGAGTAGGTATTTGTTCTTCAACTGATAGAAAGTGAGTCCCTGCATGCCTAATTGCTATGATTTGAAGGTTGTAGACCTTCTTGCTTTATTTTGAATAGATTGGTGACTCTGATTGTAATTTTTCTTTCTAAGTTGTATGTTGTCCAAATGTCAACGCACACAAATGTTCTTCTATGTTTTGGCTGTTATGTGAAATTAAGATCCAATTTGCGCTCCATTAAAATGTATTTTTGGGGGAAAAATATAATTTGAAATAGTGGTTTTTTGAAGAATATATTGTTAAAAATGAAAGAAAAATTTTGAATTTATGTATAATATTATTTTATTGAAAAATGTGTAGTTAAAAAGATAAGAAAACATTATATTTTGGATAAAAATGGGTTCAAGCAAGAGCTAAGATCTACATTTTCTATTCTGATACTAACATTCTTATATGGACATTTGTCGTCCTTTCAGACAAATTTCTCAAATAAAGTTGAATAACAAATTGATGTCTTGCACTTCGAAACAAAGCAAGTTGGCTTCACGAGCAAACTCAACGAAGAAATTGGATGGAGCCAGTTTTAAAGGACAATTTGCTCACCTAAATGTTCCTATCAAGACATTATTGAGCCAAGTTGAAAAAGACAACTCCGGATTCCACATGGTAGCCAATCAATAGGGACCATTTGAAAGAATTAATCCTTTTGTTTGTGCACACATGTAATGCAGCTTTAAAATTAGTAAATTAAAATTGTATTACATTTACACTTTACACTACGATAGAAATTATATTTTTAATAAATTTTGATAAAAATTGGTGAAATGTGTGACTAGAAAGTTGATAAAATTTGTGAATCCTATTAAATACGTTGTTGAAAATGAGAAACAAATAACAACTATAGTTGAGAGAAAATTTTACGCCTATCAAGTTTGACAAATTATCGTTACAACAATATTTAAGTTGATGTTCGATTAACTTTTTATTATTTCTATGATCATTCGATTTTTTTTATTTTTTTTTTCATTTTGATGTGCATGCTGTTTTATATTCATTCAACGTGTTTTGTATTGTGTTCTCGGACATTTTTCATGCGAAAATTAGCTTTAAGAGAAAGAAATCTTGTAAGGAAAATTTTCCATATTACCATAAAAAATACATTTATATAGCAAGTGTAGAAATGCTTCTTATGAATGTCAATTATTGCGACCTTCAATTATTGCTTCACTACGACAAAAAAAATTAAAAAAATATATTTGAAAGTATTTATTGATTTTGAATTAAAAGAAAAAATAAATGAAGAGCACATTTGTAGATGACAATGAAAAGCATCAGGTTTTGGACCGCACAAAATCTATGACCGATTTAATTAATTAATCAATTTCAAAAGCTTCACAATTGATTGCTAAATGACAATGGAAATGGCAATGACCCTAATCCTAATGCATTTAAAGGCCAGGTTGGATGAATTAATATACAAATCAATTCTTGATAGCCAATTATGAGTACTTAATTAATTCTATTTTTTAGATAGAATATGAAAAATCATTTAACGGGCACCAACGTCTATCTTATGTTAAGTACGATGACTTGACATATTAATTTATTTATAGATAAATTTATGGTGGATATCAAGATTTAAATTAAATTTGTCATCAACCAATGAATTAATATGTTGTATCATTGATACTTAATATAAGATGAACACCGTTATTCATTATATCATTTTTTAATCAGAAGAAAATAGTTAAAAATAATTAAGTAGTGTACTCTTTCAAGACTAAGTATCATGAATTTAATCTACACGTCATAAGTCGTGTCAAGTATATAGATAAAAATTATTAGCCTAGATAAAATGATTCAACAAGGTTAAAAAATTAAAATGCTATAAGTTCTAGATTCTATTACTATAAATAAATTTCTCCCTTCTATATCAATTTAAGCTTAAAGTGAATTGCTTCAATGTACTTTTTTTTGCCCTAAATGAAATTCAGATAGTTTTCCATGGACCTTTCTTGAATTAAGAAAAGTAAGACATTAGACGTATCATAAATTCTTTTTCTTTAGGTCCAAAAGTAAATAAAGAAGATAAATTATTTAGTCATAATTGGATCCCTCTCAACATGAATGGTCAGTATGCATTAGTCCTTAAAGGCAACTTTAGTACTTGTAAGAAACCAATCGAATATATGCAAAAATGGAAAAAACATTGTCATAATTAAGCCAATATAATTATACAATAATTTCTTTTAGGTCCACGAAAGAAAACATTAGAGGTACAAAGCATCTCATTGAAATTGCCAAGAGCCAATACGCCTAAAATATAAATCGATTGCTAACGTCTTCTTGACATGTTATGCGTGCAGCACTGAAAAGAATCTAAGTAGAGTAGACGAAGATTATAGCTTTATTTGTTCCTTACTATTGTAAAGTGCACATTACAAAATTAAATAAGCCAAGGCATACAAAAAAGAGGGGCGTGTAGACTTTATGATCTAACTTTTTAATTATGAAAGCTTAACACTAGAAGGTGGATTATCTAAACAGATTTTTTTTATTTTTTATTTTTTCACTACCTTTATACTTTTTAGTAAAATAACTTTATGGGGTTCGATTAATCAGAACATTTACAAAAGGCAAAAAAAATAAAAAATAAAAATAAAAATCCCAAGAAAACTATGTGTAAAATCTTGAAAAAGAAGCCCCGGAACACAGAATTTCTGTCCTTTAAGTAACCTTTGTTCCAAGCAATTCTAAAACTTCCTCTCTTTTTCCAGTGTAGAACTCCGATTATCCTCATTCTTTCATCTGCGCGAATCCTCTTTTCTTTGCATGATAAACTGCGAAAATGGCTGTGACGCATGCTGATCTTGCTCCAAGTCGACGAAGCTGTGATCTAGGCAGCAAAACTGGTGCATTTTTAATGGTTTTGTCTACACTTTTCAGCCTCTTTTCCTTCATTCTCTGTCTCATTTCCGAGGCCAGTCGATCCCAGGTAATGATCGGAACTTTGTGATGCCTCGACCTCAACTATAACTATAATCTCCATGAGTGGTTTCATTCTATCCTTTATTATTCTCAAAAGAAGGGATTAAAGCTTTTGACAATCTTACTACATGTATATCATAGTTTACACTTTGACTTACCGAATTTATGCTTGCACAATCTCACATTAGCTTTCATATCTTACACATTTAATTCAACTATCACAATCTTGTCACGTCATCCATCTGTCAACAAGGTTGTCAAAATTAATGTACAAATAGCTTAATTGAAGCTTTAATCTGACTGATACTAATGCAGATGATATGGCAGGCGTTGAGTGGTGAAGGGAAAGGAATGAAATCCTAGTGTACGTATTCAAGTAGTGGCAGAATCCCTCTCCTGTCAGCAGCAGGTGCATTTTTTGCTTTAGCAATGGCAATGGTGATACAGCATACGTACCTATTGGTTGCAGTGAGTAAATCGGATTCTCTAATTACTTGGTACCCTGATTCTGATTTTGCCAGGAGCCTCACGTGGCAAGCTGGATTTTTCTTCGTTGTAACTTGGTACGATAAGTACTTAATTTAACTAGAATTTAGTCATAGGAAATATTTATGTTTTCATCTTCCTGCATGCCTATGTAACAGTTTCTTCTATGAAATTAAAAGAATTTATCGTATGAGTCTTTCTGATTAACATGTACCATGTGTCTACTCAAGTTTTGAAAACGTTTATTGCATGTTTGATATATTGGGCTTGTCAGTTTTGAACTACGAATGAAGAAAAATAAGTTAAAAACCTATCATTATTATTTACAATATTGCTAGGTACTAACTACCCAGCATTCTGTAATGGTTAAAATTTTCAAAACGTCGGTTTCTTGACTCCATTGCAGGGTATGTTTTGCCGTTGGAGAAATTTTGTTACTAATAGGAATGAGTGTTGAGTCGGGACATCTGAAAAATTGGCAAATGCCACGAGAGAGTTGCCTAATAATTCGACCGGGTTTGTTCACAGCTGCTGGTGTGTTCGGTCTGTTAACTGTCTTTCTTGCTTCTGGTTTATATATCACAGCCCTTCGAGAACAAATGCATACACAAGATCAAGAAAATACATTTCGCGAGATTCTGGAGGCCTCGGTCCTGTACGCATCTCCACCGAGATCGCCTGGAAGAATCCAAGCCGTTCCTAATGAGAATCCTACTTCAAGACAAGATTAGAATGTGCATACATTGTACCACTACTTAACAGACTGACAAACATTCAAATTCAGTTTAAAGAGGCAAAAAGTGGCATAAATTTAAATTTATATAGCTACAAAACCAAATTTAAATTTAAATTCCGTTGCTAATTATTTTAGCTAAAAGCGAATTACTTTTACCAACAGATGCAATCCGTTGGTAATATTCGGTACATCACCTACAGAATATCCGTTGGAGGAAGATCCAAATGTTAAACGATTATATTAGGTACAGAATATCGGTTGATAAAGAGATATTATCTTTACCAACGAAAAATTCGTTGCTTATTATCGTAGCTAAAAGTGAATTACTTTTACCAACGGATAATCCGTTTCTAATCACCATCGTTGGTAATTTTTCGTAGGTGAAAAACTGTTTTTCAGTAGTGCTTAGACAATAGAATAACATATAAGTTTGTTCCATTAAATAGCACGTTCTTCCTCATGGCTGCAACTGTATCAAATCTTGACAGAATTTCACTGAACTGCTTGAATTAATAATTCTTTAAACTACAACTACCTTAATATTTAATTATAGCCAATTAGTGCACCCATCCACGTTCTGGAACTATCCAAGAATTAATAAATTTTCTTGTATTTGTCCATTTATTTGAGTCAACCGCAATTTGTTCCCTATTGAAATCCATAGAAATTGAACAATCTAATCTCAAAATTTTCTTCGGAAGGTCAGTGATAGAGTGGTTGGCTGTTAAAGGTTATGTTTTGACCGTCAGTACCTCCGTATAGGTCGAGGATAATCCGTTGTCCCATATCCCAATGAGAAACTAACTTTCCTTCAGCGATGAAGATCAAAGCGAGTTACAGAAATCGGCCATTTGCTGGTGGAGAATGCCGGAAGAATTCGATTAAAATGGGCATTTCAAAATTGACAATTCTGATTTCTCAAATCTCACTCCAAGAATCAAAGTGCTGCGAGAAATGGAGAGGCTGGCGTTTGTTGCTGTTGAAGGATTTGAAGATCTCCGGCATAAGCTGATAAGTTACCGGCCCGGCGACTTCTGGTTGCCGGTCGGCGGGATCAAGAAGGAAGATATGGATATACCGGCTGTGATCACAATTCTTCTTGTGGGGATTTCTGGTTCTGGGAAAAGTTCTTTTATCAACTTGATGTATAGTGTTCTTGGAATATTTGGCCTCATCCCTTTTGCTCAAACATCAGGTAAAAAAATTTCGTACTAACTTATTATAACGAATCTAACTGAATTTCAACTAATTGATCTCAAAGTGGTTACATGTCTTTTATTTAAGGGAAATGCTGGAGCAACAAAGTTTTCTAAGTAAATTATCTTGTGTTAATTTTCTTTAAAAACTCTTCTAGCAAAATAATACATAATAAAGTTATTAAAATATGTTTAAAAACTGTTTCTTAATCTCAAAAGCAGATTTTGACTTATTAAAAATTCTAACAAACGGGTCCTAAGTTATGTTAAATAAAAGGTTGGTTTCATACGTCATCTAAATTATTTTAGGATAAATGGTTGTGTGCTTGACTTCATTTTTATTTGATCGCCTCCCAAATATCAAATATTTCACCGCCGTCAAAGTTTTTACTGTTTTTCTCTCTTTACTCTCTCGTTTTATTATAAGTATCTAATTGTATTTTTTTTTTAATATTGCTCGTATTTAGGCGAATCTTCAAATTATACGACAATGTTTCTAGAGGAACACAACATTTTGAGATCACCAAGAAGTGGATTTTGTGTGTACGATACGAGGGGCTTAGATCAAAACCAAATGAATGACAGCTTAGAGAGGGTTTGGACATGGATGTCAACCGGTGTACGCCATAACCAGCCTTGTTACAGGCCTGGGGATGAGACTGGTGGATCAATGGGGATGTCAAATTCAAGATATGTTAAGAGACAGGTCAATTGTGTAATGGTTGTGGCAGATTTATCCAAAATTCACGAGGCATTCATATAATGTGGTGACTAGAAGCCAGTGGAGGCACTAAAAGACCTCTTCCATTTGCCATCTATAAAAAAATGCAGTAAGTTTTGTCACTTTATCCAATCTTTTAAATTATTGTCGCATGGAAATAGAACATGAGACACGACAAGTGAAAATGTCGTTTTGAAAAGAGTATGATACATAAAGATTGTAGAATAATAGTACACAGTGCCAATCCCTAGATGACGATCACAAACCTTGTGTTCCAAAATTTAATTTGAAATTATTTTTCGTGTCAATAGCTTAGCGGTAGAGTGATCTATTTTTCGTTATTCTTGTAAGTGGCAGAGGAGAATCCTATATTGATTCTAACACATAGAGATACATTGAATGTGAGGATAGAATTAATGACCGGCTGAAGGTCTGAGAATATCTAGGTATACCAGAAACAACTGGTGCATACGACATACCATGTTTAACAGAACAAGGAATTCTTCCTGAGGAGTCTGATCCCGTGACCGCATTTACAATGACGGAAGCAATTTACAGGGCATTGCTGCAATCTGATAGAACATTTCTCCCCAAGAAGAAATTCAAGGACAGGATAGTGTTGTTCTTGTCTTGGATCGTGTGTTGCATTGCTTCCTTCTTGCTATCCTTGCACATTTCTTCTCAAAATTTGGTCCTCACAAAAATAAGCTCAAGTTGTGAAGTATTTCACAGCTAGTTTTTAGGTACATTTGGTTGTGCTACGCTCGGTCATGCATCTTTGCATGGTCAAATACACCTGTGGTCGACAAACTCTCCCCCAAAATTTTAGGTAACTAAACTTCATTTTATTTCGTGCCGTATGTTTGAATAACAAAAAGGTGACATGACAACTTTAGGGGAATGTCCTCAATTGAGATTGCAATGGATTTTAAAAGTTATTTTAAATTTAAGTATCTTCAATTGAGATTTTATTGGATTTTAATTAAATTCATTAAAATTTAGGTGTCCCCAATTGAAATTTTAATGAAATCCTTTAAAATTTAGGTATCCTCAATAATTTGTGGATTTATAAAGATTTCATTAATAGAAGGATTTTAAAAGATTTGGATGGATTTCAAGCTTAAAAATAGATATAAGTAAATCTTTTGAAATTTCACCATATTTGATAAGATTCTTATGAAATTTGTAAGAATCCATTTAAATCCACCAAATTCATTAGAATTTATAATCATTTAAAATTCATTAAAATTTTAGCTGAGAACACCCTGTTAGTTATTTGCCACTAGATTGTCATGTCAATTTTTGTGAGTCAAACTAAAAAATTATGGACAAAATGTCAAAATATCAAATTGGAACAAATGCTCAAGTTCAATCATCACTTTTCAACAGAACAACACGAATATGTTTTTAACCCATCACTTGCATGATCGGGTGTAGTTACAATCTCTGATCTAAGAATTCTTTTGGTATGATTTCGACCTTGATGTTGTGTATATATATATAACTTTACAGTCTTGTTTCTCAAGGTTTCAAATACTTCAAAGAAAACGGAACAAAATTCATCAAATTTAAGAATGGTTACTTTTTTAATTTTCAAAAACTTTTAAATTATTGTGGATTTTCTTGGGATTTCCAAATCGCAGAAGATGCCAAGTCTGACTATCTCCCAAAAAAAATAGTAAGACATCTCAAGATCAAGTGGTGGAAAAAGTTTTTATAAACTAATGCATGTCCAAAAATAGTTCAAGTATGGCTCGGCAATTGCGAAAATCAACAAAAGAGAGAACGGGCTTTTCCAAGATTCAAGAAAAGCAAGCTAATTTTTAATAGCAAAAAGCAAGTTTACTTCAAGCTTCAAGCTAGCTCAGTGCAAAAACCCAAAATCCAAGGTGCAAAAAGCAAGTTTACTTCGGCTTCAAACGCTTCCAAAGCCTCCAAGTCAAGCTCACAACGAAAATGATTGTTACGAGATAAATATGGATGATTTTGGTGACCAATAATTCAAGAGAAAAATAATTCAAAAGGTGTACGATTTGATGACCAATAATTAAAGGTTTATGATTTTGATGCCTAATAATCAAAAGCAGGAAAATAATTGTCCTTCAAAAACAAATAGCTAATAAAGTCCTTTCAAGATTTCCTCACGAGAATGAAATAAATCTTCATGTTCGAAAGAACCAAGACCTCTACGAGAGAATCCAAAAGAAAGGCAGAGTGTATTTTTGTGAAGAAAAAAGATTTCTCTGTATTATATTTAAATTTTCCATAATCTTTCATTAAGTTGTTTTCAAGAATTGTAAACTATTCAAGATAATATTTGAGTCAAAGTTGCTATAAAAAAAGTCAAAATTAATAATATACATAAATATTGGCTTGGATCTGATCCAAGTGAATAAAAAAAAGGTAGGATTTGAGGTCCCTTAAAGGGTCCTATTACATTACACAATGCTATTTGGCCTAATTGACATAAACCCAAAAATGACCACAAATCCAACAAATTTACCTACTATCGAGAGGCTCAATTAGGATTGACTTTTTTCCATTAGAGGTGAGCCCCTCGATCCGTCAATTTGTAGTCGAGAGTTTCTTGAAAATTTGATGAAAATGTTGTAACGTGGCGTAATTTACTGTTCTAATATAATATAGTGATATATCAAAAGTTAAGTAAGGATCCGCGAAAATGGATAGTCATGATGGACAACCATTATCCGATATCAACTTTTCTAGTTTTTGCAACGAGCTCCACAAAAGGTGAATGATAAAGAATTCTACATTATTGGACAGAGCTGTGTGCACAGCATGACACACAACTCGGTTCACAGCACCCTCACATTGGGGGCTCGCGTCATTTTTTTATTTGTGCGGGACCCACCGAGCCGTGAGGGTGCTGTACAAACAGCTTATTCCTACATTATTTGTTGGGTTCGTTGAGTGCTATATATGTCAATGTCCTGTCAAATTATATTTGGCGTGCTTGGGCCAATCATTTTGGCCCTTCAAAGAAATTGGATCAATTCAATTGTGCACGTTTGACAAAGTTTAAATTATTATATAAGTTAGATCAAATATACTTTTAATCCATATATATCACGAGATTCACAGATGTTATTCACTATTAATCACTTAAAGATATTACCAAACATGCACTATGAGATCTGGAATTCATCGAATTCATAGAAGTCCTAACTCAAATATTTTGATTTTTGCACGAAAATTCCATTGGTACACTGAAATCTAACATATTATTAATGAATATAAAAATGATGGTGAGAACTAAACAAAACATCGCTAATTAGAAATGTTAAATAGTTAAGAAATGTAAACTCGAGCCTTTTTTCAGCATAAAAATATTTTGGGTAGGACGTACTATCACACTACCTACGTGTATATGTGCATAATACTTCTGTTTTTTAAGAAGAATATCAGTGGATTCCACAAAACGTGTTAATATTAATAAATGACAGGTTTTAATGTATATTTGAAATTAAAATTTGAATTTTACTAAGCAGTAGAAATAACCTTGAATTCACTAATAATATTTTACCAAACAGAGAAAATACATACATATATTATTTTAAAAATTGAACAAATTTTGGATGTTAATTCGATAATACAACTTTGCATGGTGGGAGTTGTAACTTCGAGGCAGTGGTCCTGTGTCCTTTGGTTTGGGTAACAAACAAATTGGTCTCATGACCCGTTATTTTCATGGGTTGTCACCATAATATCCAAGCTAAAATTTTGTCCTTGCACCTCAATCTTTCCTTTAGCCTAATATTTTCCTGTGAATTCAATAAAAGTAACAACGAAACGAATAGAATGATAAACAAAATAATTTATAAAGTTGTCTCTAAATTTTAGTAATAGATTTTTATCTTTCTCTATATACTATTCAATAATCTTGAATTCCCTATTAAACAACGGTGTATGTATATGTAGTTTTGGTCACTTTGTTGGTTCTTCTTATACATATTTAACCATAAAAAACGCTCACACTTCAATGTGTTGTCTTTTCATATATATAGTTAACACACACACACACACACACACACACAAATGGAAAATTGGCCTTAGAAAATTTATTATCCAAGTAGTAATTTGGTCATCTACCTACAAAAATGAGTTAATTGATTCGCAATAATAATTTTAATTGCACGATGAATCCCGAATAAAGAAAATTGTCCAAATGTTCATTGAATAGTCAATTGAACATGTCTCACTTCAAAATTTGAACGACAATCCACGTGAAAAGGCAGAAATTTAAATTTATAAAGTTTAACATGTGAAATCAAATGAAAATTTATCGTACTATAAGGATATTTTTGTCATTTAGGAACAAATTATGAGTTATAATCAAACACTAGGATCAAAATTTTTCTTCGTAAAATTTGGGTAAAGACTAGCAACTAGAACTAGAGATTGAGACTATTAGAGCAATTTCATATAACTTGTATTTTGTCTTTTTAACTTTCCAGTGATTTCTTTCCTCTAATATTTGTCATTCATAATGTGGTTAGTAAAAGGATAATCTATGGTAGTCATCAATTTGGTGTGGTTTTAGAGTTTGCTACTTGGTTTTATAGGATGCCACTCGTTAAACATTTACCTATGGTTTTCGATGGGCTCCTTTGTTGTCTTATTTGAAAAATATTCTTAATATATAATACTAACAAGGCAGAAATGATATGTGGGCTGTATTTTTCAGGCTCACGTGTCTTTTAATTTGATTGGAAATATTATAATATTATAATCGTGTTTGCTGCACCTTTATTAAAGAAGAAGAATGGGCGATACTTTTGAATGAGAGAGCTCCATCTTTTAATTAAAATTTCAATCAAATTTAAATTAATGACACAAATTTTATTGACGATAATTAGGTGAGAGTCACTAACTGAATCGGATATTTAGAAAGTCGATTAGAAAAGTGTCAAGTGTCAGGTCAAATTGATGGTAAAAATATACTATAAAATACGAATAAAAACTAAACTTCGATCAAAACCATCCAATTTGAGGTTGAACCATCAAGTCTATAGGTCAAATTAATAGTTTTCGATTTATAACCTTCACCAATAAAGATTTTTGTATGAATTCTAAATTTTTCTATAGTTGAATTACTAATTCAATCCAATATGAAATCTTAGTCATAATTCTAGACAACGCTAAAGTGCGTAACAAGCCATTTCCAAAATGTTTTTTCTCTCTCTTATTTTCAATCATAAAATTTTCAATAAAATAATATTACACGCAAATTTAAATCTTTTTCTTGGCCCTTGTTTGATCCTTATTATTTTCAAAGCACATTTTTCTCTATCTTCTTTTTAACTACATATTTTTTAATAAAATAATATTACTAGCAAATTCAATTTTTTTGAAACACACATTTTCCATCAATCTACTATTCCAAAATATATTTTACGAGACCACACATTCTGTATTAAAAATACTATTTCAAAATGTATTTTCAGAAAAAAATGAAACACAAACAAGCCCTAAATATCCACAAATAAGGATAAATAGTTTTTATGGAACTCAAATTCAATTTCCACTTGGTTCCATTAACTAATTGTTTCTTATCAAAATCCAATATTATCAAAATGTGGAAAAGTGTACGGTCGAGATTTTCAGTAGGAAAAGAAAAACCTAGAAACAATATATGGCGGCAACACGAAATAATTTTCTCAAAATTCCGTAAGTACCCAATCCAAAAATGAAAAATCCAATGGCGCCCTTTTCGTACTTGTACACTACAATTTGGCGGGTGTATTGTTTTGATCAAAATATTTGTATCCAAGCCCTTTTTAGTCTTTTCACTCTCCCCGCGCGCCTTAGGGTTTTCATAAACTCCAATATAAACTCACCCCAGAATATTTTCCACCCGCCCCCTTTTTTTCTCAGTCGGTCATCTCTATCCACATGTCGGTTTCAATTCAATCCTAGCCGAATTCCTCTTCGCTCACTAAACCTCATCCGCCTTTCTCGTAATCTCTAAACCCTTTTGCTCTCTTTATACATAATTATGTATTTATAGGAGCTGGTATTTACTTAGTGAAGAGTGATCATTGTATCTCTTAAGTGATTTTTTGGTTTATCTTGGTTTTTTGTTACTTTGATCTGAGCAATTGGTTTCTAGCTGTTTGATCCGTAAATTTAATCTGGGATTGGTAAAATTCCTTCAGTATTTGCTCACAAATGGTGGATCTGAGTGATAAAGTAAGTGATCAAGTTCACAGAGCTTAGTTTTGTATGAATTTTTGTTATAAATATATTTGCATGATTTGTTGAGGTTTGAGTTTGATTGATTTTAATTATTTGATTTGATTCAACAGGGATTGGATTCTGAAGACATGAAAACCCAAAATAAAACTCGAGATAAGGCTTTATCTGATGGTTCAACCCATGTTAAAACTTGTGTTGATTGTGGCACCTCAAAAACCCCCCTATGGAGAGGTGGTCCTGCTGGCCCCAAGGTAAATATAGATTCATAGAATTGTATTTTTTTTTTTTTTTGGTGATAAGAAGCAATTAATCTGATTTACTGAATGTTTTGCTGTGTGCAGTCTCTTTGCAATGCATGTGGGATCAGGAGCAGAAAAAAGAGAAGGGCCCTATTGGGAGTGAACAAAGAAAATGAGAAATCAAAGAAATATGCAAGCACCAAGAATAGCGCGCACAGCAATGACAGTAGTACCAGCAGCAGTGGGGACAGTACCAGCTATAAGATTGGAGATTCATTGAAGAGGAAATTGTGGTCATTTGGTAGAGATGTGGCACTGCAAAAACCAAGATCAAATACTCCTCAGAGGAGAAAGTTGGGTGAGGAAGAACAAGCGGCATTTCTTTTGATGGCTTTATCGTGTGGCTCTGTTTATGCTTAGAGTTGTACTAGCAGCAGTTACAGTAGTACCCTTTTTTCAAGTAGTTGTACCGTGAGCTCTAAAAGGGAAAAAAGACAAATTGAGTTGAAAAGGGTTTTTCAAATGTACCTATTATGGTATTTAAATGAAATTAAATTGGAGGAATTTCATTATCTTGAGATTAATTTCTTTAAATTTGTTCAAATGTTGCGAATGAACGTCCTTAATTATTGTCTTATTCATTTTCTTAAGTTATTTAAAATATGATTTATTTGACTGGCAAGACAACAAAGTTGAAAAAAGTTTAATATTGCCCCTTTTTTATATTTATAGGGTGTTTGGAAGATATTTTTACGTAAAAATATATTTTTAAATAATAAATTGATGAGAAATATTTGGCTTAAAAATAAGGAAATTTTTTTGATTTACGTATAATATTATTTTAATAAAGAATGTTTGGTTGAAATGAAGAGACAGAAAAATGTATTTTGAAAAAAAATGGGTACCAAATGGTGTTTTGAAAAAAAGATTGAATCTATTATTTATCAATTAATTTATGAAAATAATCTTTTAAGGCTTTGTTTGTTTTTCATTCTTTCACATTTTATTCTATTATTTTTTTTTTACACTATTTATTTTTAATCATACATTTTTAATTAAAATAATATTACATGTAAATAAAAAAAATTTCTTTCTTTCTCAATCATACATTTTAACATTAATCACTATTTTATAATACATTACTCACAAATAATGGGACACAAATACACACTAAAGTACTTCTAATGGCCACAAGATTTGTCATCCCTCTTTTTTTTTTTTTTTGGTGGGTGGGGGATGGAGATGAGGAACCTCATATTTAACTGCTTGCTCCCCTCCTAAATGATTATCTTATTCCAAAAAATTGTCATAGAATCAAGAAATCGAAAAACCAAATTAAACGAATGCTTTACTCTCCAATCTTTTGCAACCCCATATAACCTCTTTCATTTCATCTTCTTCCTCATTCTCCCCAATCTACAACGAGGGGGGGCAGTTTGGGTTTGAACAAAAGGAATTGTTAAGGTTGAAAAAATGATGAATTGAAATGACATTTTTTTTAAAGAATCATGTTACTTGTACAGAGTATCAAGGACACTTGTTCTCCTACCATTGGGAGGAACATAAAATACAGGGAAAAATGCCTTTTAAACAAAGAAGCTTGTCGGATCATTTTCAACATGGCTAGTGAATAAAATGTTTGCCTACCTCTTCGAACTAACTTGGTATATGTCAAAACAATGGTGGTGAAATTGTTTATGAAATAATAGGCTAAGGACCAACAAGATAATTTTTAATTAAAATTTTAAACTTCGTACTTTCCGTCTTCCATAGTGATTCAAATTTGAGTTTTATTAAGTGTACGACGGAATTGACACTTCAGGTGCAGACACCTCAAAAGAAGGGAGTCATGATTTTTCTATTGGGCATGGGCCCTCCTCGGCGATTCAAATTTGGATTTTGTTAGGTGTACATCGGGGTTGAAACCTCGACGTATAGTTCTCCTCATAAGGGGAGGATTCACGATTTTTTATTGGATGTGGGCATTCTCACTTCTATGAGGGGGCTGTACACCAGTATACAAGTAGCAAAACACTTCAAAATTTGGTTTGGTGTTAGCTAAATATCACATTTATTAATAAAGATACATTGGAGAAACATCTACATTTGGCAAAATTTTAGGATTATTTATAATTAATCAAATTTCATTTTTATTTAATCTCCTGTTTGGTGAGGATTAAAATCAAATTTTTTGTATATTTTATAAAAGTTGATAAAATATGTTATTGAAAAGTTGTGAGCCCAATAAAATATGTGATTAAAATTAATGGTTGACTTTGACTCAGATTAAAATTAAAATTTCAATTTATACCAAACAAGGGGCTAAATATTTCAAAACTAATTCACAAGAACTACCCAAAATGAACAGAAAATAGATGAACTTAGTTGGAGCAAGCGATTTTTCAAAAATAGAAATGAACCAAAATTTATTACAGTCCGCAAATTTTAAATCTTATTTTTTTTCATGGGCATTGATATCGTCCGGTATAGCATCTCGCGCCGTTCAGGGGCACCTGAGTTAGCCACCGCCAGCCCAACTGGCGTCTTGACATTTTCACCAATTTTGACTTTCCTTTATTATGATATATTTTTTGGAGAGCTCTCCTTCAACCATCAAAGAATCAAGTAGAAAAGTTCAAATAAGGGTTTCTTAGGTGGTACCAAAGGATGTATTTTATTCTGCTTGTGTGATTTTGAAAATTATTGATTCATTTGATAGGAGTTCTTATAAAATTTCTTCTAACATGTTTTTTTTATTTAAATTTGATGCTGATTTTTGTGTATTTTTTTTATTAAGAGGGTTTTGAGCTTCCAATTTTGTTTGATAAATCATTATGTTAGGAGTTAGCAATTGTTGTGCGGTTTAGAAGTGGATTTTTGGTTGTTCAATCTTTCGGTTACCAATTTCAATTTGCTTGCTTTTAACTATGTCGAGATGTGATTTGGAGTGTTTTTTGAATAATTGGATTGGACGAACAATGATTCCTCGAAGTATTGTGTATGGCAAATGGAACCTACCGTTTTTGTCATGCTAAAAATGGCATCGTAGCTTTTTCGTTACTTTGAAAATAGTACCACTACCCATGCCGTTTTATTGTAATGCAAAAGAATGTTGTTTCTTGTTAGTATTATTTTGCTCGTAGTGTTTGGCTGTTGTAGGTTTGTTTCGATACTTTTTCAATTTTCATTATATTAATGTTATTTACTTGGTTTGTCGTTGAACTACATACTACTATTTATTTATTATTATTATTTTTTAAAGTCTGAGTGTAGTAAGAATCTCTTTGCAGCAGTGAATTTGGTGAAAATGGCACCCTTTGGAAAGGGTGAGTGTTTTTGTGCAGGCTATCTCGATTTTACTCCAAGCATCCTTTGTTATTTTTGAAAACAGTTAAAAAGAGTTAAGATGTTGCTCTTTATTGCCTTGTATGGCCGAATTTAGTAGAATTGAAGTTAGGGTCCGTTTGATTGTAAAAATGGAATTTGGGTGGAAAGATAACGAATTCCAGAAAATTGAATTGTCTAGAACTTGTTTTACTGGGAATTGTCAATTAAATGTATTTGATTGGTATAATTTTTCATAGGAAAATATTGAATTTTTGAATTTTTTAGTGTTCGTTTGGCTTTGTTTTTCATGAAAATTATCAATTAAAGTGATAAAATTTATTATAATTTGGGATAGAATTTGTTTCAATTGCAAAATAATAATAATAATAATATTAATATTAATAAAGGAAAAAAAGAAAAAGAAAAAGAAAACCCGGAAAACCAAAAACCTCCAAATGCGTTAGAAAACCAATTCCTCAAAAAGGCGGAAAAATGGTCACGTGGGGTGTTGTCAAGAAAATTTGGCTAATCAAACATTCAAAAATGTGAAAAATGAATTTTAATTTCCTAATAACATGGAAAATTTTTGCAATCAAACAGGACCGTATATGTTGTTAGTTAAGCAATACTCACTCGCTTGTCACTGTGTCAACCTCTAAGTAACAATTTTGAACCGAGCACGATGTCAGGGTCATACTAGCATAAGAATGACAGACGTGAAATTGGTTAAAATGACCCATTGTCATTTAAAAATGTTAATTATCATTTTTTTTTTTTTGCAAGAGGACTTGATTTCTCTTCAAACATCTTTGGTTATATTTGAAAATGCTAAAAGCAATTAAAAATATCTAAGTTATTGCTTTTCAATACCTTGTATTGATGAATTTAATAAAATTCGAGCTAAATTCGTCATTAATTTGTAGTACTCAATCCTTGTCATTGCATTGACCTCTAAGTGACAACTTTGGATTCACTACGATTTCTAAATGTAGTAGGTATGTATTAGTCATACAGTGGATACAAAGACAAATGGACTTGGAATTTGTGAAAATGGCACCCCGTCGTTCAAAAAAGATAGGTGTCGTTTTAATGCACGAGTCATGATTTAACTCCGAAGATCTGGTTTACCTTTCAAAACACTCAAATAATTAAGAAATTAAGTTCTATTTTAATTAATTTTCTTCTTGATCTACTTGCATTTCAACGTAATGACTTCTAAGTTACGATTTGAAATCAATCACCGGGACTAAATGTGGTGACCTAAGTTTGTTTTATAAAATTAACGGTCGTACAAGTGGAAACTAAGTCAAATGAATATGAAATTAGTTAAAATGTGTAATCAAGGTGTCAATTTTATCCCATTAGCGATTGATAGTACAAATATTGTACATGCTTTAAATGGATTATAGTAATTGAGATATTGCTTTTCCTTTATCTCACATTATGAAATTGAAAACTGTTTGAGTTAATTTCGTTTCTAGTGTTGGTCGACCTCAAAGAATGAAATTGAAAGCTTTAATTTTATGACCGAACTTGTATCAATATATTTGTTTAAGATTGTATTGAGAATATTGTAAATATATTAGTATTGTAATGCTTATGTTTCAATGATTTCTGTCTATTGTTATGGTGAAAATTCAGACAATACATATATTTTTTTGCACTCAATTAAAATATGTTATTTTTTTGTTGCTAAAATGTGGTTTAGAACCAAATCACAAAATAATAATAATAATAATAATAATAATAATAATAATAACAATAATAATACATTAATAAAAATAAAAATAAAAATAAAAATAGTTTGGTTTGACAAATGAAACGGTTTGATTTGAAAATTTTCAATATCACTAAAATTGTACGATTTGAAAATAATCCAAATCAAACTGTGTCCACTCCAATAAAAGCATCTCCAATGCTAACGAGGATTATGCTAAAAAGGTTGCCACATAAGCTAAAAGGAACCATGTCTATAAAAGTTCTAATGCAACGTGTCTATAACTATTTCTAATTGATGTGAGAAGAACAAAAAGTAGACAATGTCAAGAGGTCGTCTGAAACTCTGATGTAGAGGCTCTTCTATACAAAATGAGTTGCCATAATTTAATTATTTTTCGTTTTCTCTCTCATTTTTCTTATTTTCACTCTCATGTTTATATTATTTTTCTCCTTTCTATGTGTATTAGAGAAAAAATATGAATTATATGCGAAATTTGTTGAAGATAAAATTTGAATTACACTGTCTATTTATTGGACATTAATATCAAATATATCGAAAGTCTTTCTATTTAAATGCTACATAGATTGCAATTAATGAATACATTAAATATTTCTAGTAAGTATGAGACTTATTATTCTCTCTCACTATTAAATTGATGTGTATGATTGTGTCCAAGTTGAATAGTGAGTCTTAGTTATTTAATACACTTATCAACGAAAACAATAGCAGGGAGTACTGAGTACTCCATACTCTGGAGAGTAGTAGAAACTTTTGTTGCACTGAAGATGCTTTAAATTATTATGATGATGCATTCCGTTGAGAAGAATCTCTGGATCTACACGATTCTCCTGGCAATGATTACTTTTTTCGTATTGCGTTAAGTAAACATCATAATAAACATGTTGCATCATAAATGAACTTTTGTAAATGTTATCTATTTTGGTATATATATAATAATATTTCTAGTACAATCAACATTAACATTAAAGATGATCCAAGAATAAAGTTTTACCAAGTCAATAACGTGAGTTTGAGCCATATTTTGGGAGGAAAGGCTGAAGTCAAGAAAAATTGTAATAATTGTATCCTAATTTCCAAAAAAAAAAAGAAAAAAAAAGGTAGGAATGGAAAAATGATAAACATATACTAAGAAGGATGGTGGGCGAATTCTTGGTCGGCCAGCCCACATTTGACGGGACTTGATCCACTGGACATAACAGTCTTTCTCTTGGTGGGCTATATTGGTATTTTTCTAAAGTGAAAATTACATATTCTAATAGATTTGAAATTCCTATTTCTTAAATCAGATGTCATGTTTAATATTTCACAAATCAGAATTTTTTTTAATTAATTAATATATTTAAAAATTAAAACAATTTTTCAAACCCTAGTTATTTCACTCTCAATCCCCTCTCTCTATTCTCACAGGAAGCTCGTCTCTCTCTCTCTCTCTTTGCCAGAAACACCGCCTTCGAAGGTCACTCCCACAAATCGACCATCGCCAAACAAGCGGCCATCAGAACATGGTCGAGCAGCACCGCGAACCGTAACAAGTGGAGGTCGTGGAGATTGTGGCGACAGCAACAACTCGAAGAAATCAAGTCTCAACTGTAGGGAAGATGGTCGTCCGACGATTGCAGTCAACAATTTGGTAGATATCTAGGGTGAATGTGGTGGTGGTGGTGGAAATCGACTCATGACTGTGGGGTGATGGTGGTCCGATGGCTGTAGTCGGCGATTCGATGTGGCAGCAGGTGAATGTGGTGTTAATGGTTGTGGATTGGGGCATCTGTTCAAAAATTGTTGCATCTCTGTGGTCGGAGTTGGTGGCGTCGTGCCTCTATTGGCGTCGCTATGGGTGGAGGTGCTGGTGATGGTGTGGTCAGTGAAGATGGGTGTTGCGCAGCAATGTTTTTTAGGTGATGGTGTTTGCGGTGGTGTTGCAAGGTGGGTGGAGGGTATGGTGAGGTGGTGATGGGTTTTCTGAGGTGCTAGGTATTATTGAAGGTTTGTGATGGTGTGTGTTGGTGGTGCAGGTGGGTGGAGGTGCTGTCTGGCGTGGTGGATCTGGCAGTGGTGGTCAGTGGTGGTTTTGGTGGTCGTGGTTGAGTCGGTGGTTGTGGTCACAAGTGTTGGTCACAAATTATTTGGTTAACTGTGACCAATTAAATTGGTTAATTTGTGATCAATAAATAATGTACATTGTGACTAATAAATAATCTGTGACCTAAAAATTATTAATCTGTGACCGATAATTTGTGACTGTATAATAAACTGTGACTTATAATATTCATGATTTGTGATCAACGAATAAATCGTGACTCATAAATTTTTTGATTTGTGACTGATGAATAAACTGTGACTTATAAAATTTTTGAATTGTGATCGTAAAATAATTTGTAACATAAAATTTCTGATTTGTAACCGAAAATTAATAAATGACTAATTAAATCGTTAATTTGTGACCAAATTGTATAAATTTGTGACATAAATATAATTAATTAATTAATTAAATCATAAATAAATTTTAATAAAAATCTTATTTTAGAAATTTAGAACTTGTTTTCTTAATTTTGAAATGTGTGATATTTAAAATCTTACTTATGAAATTTTCCCTCTTCTAAAATTGGGTTTATAATAAGCCCAAAAGCTTATTTTTAACTCTTATATTAATGCAATTAAATAAGTCATTTTAATTCAGTACATATTAGAGTAATGCAATGATAAGACGCAAGTTAAGGGTTCTATTCATTTCTCATAAAATAGTCCTACAATCCTACTAAAAAACAAAATAGAGTTTTAAATTTAACCAATCCACATTTTTACTAAGTTTGACACGTCTATGCCCCCATTTGGCTCCGATTCTCATTTTCATTTTCATTCTTTTTTTTTCTTTCTTTTTTTTTCAATCACATAATTTTTTATAAAATAATATTACACGCAAATAAAAAACTTTTCATTCTTTTTCAACTACACATTATTCAAAAAACACTATTCCCATCATTAAATTTTGGCGAGAATGGGGGTCAAACGAGGGCATAATTTGCATCGACTTTCAATTTTTCTTTGCCCTACTAATACAAGTGTTATTATGACGTAGGCTTGAAACTTGGGCCAACCTTAGGTGGGCTCCCCTCTAATGTGCAATGAAAGCCGTCAACCTAGGCTATAGGCCTTCTCAATTGCCAATTTAGCCTCTGTTTGAGCCTCATTATAATTAGATTTTTGAGAAAAATGTATTTTGTAATAGTAATTTTTTAAAGAATGTGTGGTAAAAAAATAAGGAATTTTTTTTTAATTTACTTATAATATTATTTTATTTAAAAATGTTTAATTGACAAGAAAAGAGAAAAAAAATGTATTATCAAAATTAATGGAGCCCAAATAAGGACTTATTTTCACGATACCATTGAAACGTTTGGTAATTTCATTTTCAAAAAGAAAATGTTAAAATATAATGGATCTGGCTATAGGCATTCTCGATTGCCCATTTATTTTAACAATAATATTAAAACGTTTTGTAATTTAATTTCCGATAAAGAAAGGTTAGAACATATAATGAATCTCGACAGAATGCAAATGAAATAGTATATATAAGAGAGGGAAAAAAAATAGTATATAGAATTGTTAAACAAGAAGACGCAATTTGTGAACCTTTTTCCGATAACTATGGACCGATATTGAAGGATGAACACGGTTCAATTTTGACAGTTTGTGACAAATTTTCACATCAAACCATTTTAAGAGGTTTTGGAATGTTTTCAAACAAAATCAAACAACTTCAATTTCTAAACAAAATTAATTTAAACCACTTTTTCGATTTGGTTCGATTTAAAATCATGGTTTAACAAAGAAAAATATATGTGGAATAAGTCAAATCATAAATATTAGTTTAAAATTTCATGTTATAACATAAATAATATCATTAAAAAATATCACAAACCAAAATTGAATCATTCTAATCATTATAATGCAACAACACGATATAATCATTTTAACCTCTTAATCGATATTAATAGTGCAACATTTTGCAATTATAACACATGATTCTTCCTCTCTGTAAAGATAAAAATATAGTATACGATTTATTAATTATAGTTAAATAATATAAAACAACCAACCATACTACTTGTACAATCTTATTTGTATAACAATGGATGACATCCTTTGTTGACATCATCACATCCATTCATTTTTTAAATTGTCAAAAACTATTTTTTAAATCATTGGTCCGAATTTCACCACCTATCAACAATATTTGTCAACTAACGTTGTACAAATAGCTTAACTTTAAAACAACTGATTAAAAAAAATGAATAGAAAGATTAAATATGATAATGCCTCCTATAACTTTTTGTGAATTATCAAATGTTTCTACCTCATAAAAAATTTGACGCAACGCTATAAGTTCCTTATTACTATGAAACCAATTTTTAAAGAACATCACCGCATCAATCATATTTGCACTCAACGAACTTTTAAAGGAACTAAGAATTCGACCACTAATAAGAAATGAAGACTAAGAAACAATTGTAGATATTTGAATAATTACCACATTTTTAATAATTTGGGGGACAAATATGTATTTATTTGCATTCAATTTTCAACAAAGTAATATGTCAAAAAGCTAGAGGTGGCAATCAAGCCAAGCAGCTCGTTGGCTTGTAAAAAGGTGGCTCATAGGTAGCTCGAGCTCATATTTGGATGAACCCGAGCACGAGCCAAACCTGCTCGGCTCATCTATAGGCGAGTGGCTCATGAGCGCGGCTCGTAATGAATAGTGACCATTTTGGTCACTATAATACTACAGTGACCGTTCACAAACGATCACTAAAGTTTAAAAAATGATCATTTTTGCCATTTTAAATTTTTCGTTTTTTTTATTATTACTTTATAAATACCCCAACCTATTTCCAAATTTTTTCACACAATATTTCTCACCCTCTTCCACGTTTTAGACAATCTACTATATTTGTTTCTAATTTTCTACTTCAATTTCAATTATCAATTTATCACACAACAAATTTACTTACTTAATTACTTACTATACACTATACACATTCTATACATTTCATCACAAGTTCAAAATTCACAAATGGATCTACACTCATTTGTTGAGAGCTTGTTCGGCAGTGTTGGAGGTGAATCACTCATGACGCTGCAAAGTCAATTTCGAAATGAATTTGTCAATCTCAACGAAGTACTAATTCCTGAAAATTTTCTAGATTTAGACCATGGAAGTAATAGTCAATTGATTTGGATGACGCTGATGTTTTCGAAACAGAACATGAAAAGGAACATGAATTAGACATGCCCAATACAATAGGGAAGCAAAAGGGGAAAAATAGGCAAAATGTTAGGATCACTTTAAATTTATTCCAACGAGTCATATGTCGATGGAGTTGTAGAGTCTAAAGCAGTGTGTATATACTATCAACTACTATTGGCATGACAGAAAGGTATTGGTACCAACCATCTGAATCGTCTCTATAAAACATGTATGGCCAAACATGGGCTTCTTGTTGTCGATCAAATGCAACTGCAATTTGGTAATCCAATCGTCCATTCTACTTCTACGACACTTTGTATGTGGATATGTTCAAAGGAAAAAGCTCGAACGGGAATGGTGAAATTCGTTGTTGGTACTGAGTTGTCTCTAGCAATAGCGAACAACCAACATTTCATTTTCTGCGTGAAAGAATATCTTCAACCGAGGTACGTGGGGATAAGTAGAAACACTATTTGTTCAGATACAATAGGTTCCTCTAGTAGTATATCTACACTATATAATCAGACATTGGATGCAAATACAAATGCATTGCTTGCTGAATTAAGTGATGACTTTAATATAATATGTCTAATAACAAAACAATTCAAAAAAATTCAAAAAAAGTAATTGAATTCTAGCGAAAGTACGAATAGCAATGGCTAGTGGTTTCCGCAATTGCAAAAGACCTACTAAGACCTCCGATTAGCACTGTTGTTTCGGAGTTTGCTTTTAGTACTGGTAAGAGAGTTCTATCCAAGGTTAGGAGTTGACGAAAGAATTAATTTACGTGAAAGACTAGCAAGATGTTCATTTTCAAATGCAAGATAAATATGTTGAAATTGCATATCGTCAGATAAATGATATTTAATTTAATTATATCAATCAAAATTTGTCATTTTATAATACTGTTTTTGTATTTAAAAAATTGAACACATAACAAGTTGTTCGTTAATTTCGCCCACTCGAAATTTAAGTAGTCAATCTTTAGCCTATATAAAAAGGGATGATTTTATTTATTACCAAAAAAAAAAAAAATGTCACGAGCTTGCGAGCGGAAGCTTGGCTTGATCCACAAGCCACGAGCCGAGCTCCTAGGCAATAGGGCGAGCGTACCACTACAAAAAGCTCGTTGATCAAATTTTCAAAGTAATCATTTATGTAATTCACAAAATCTAGTTACTAACGTAAAATTTGAAAACTATGTTAAAATTTAAATAACTGAGTGATATGATCAGGAAATTGAGATGCAAATAAACAAAACATGTTATCCGCTAAATATTTAAGGAAGTTCAACAAAAATTAGAACAAAATAACACAACTACGAATAAAATATAGCAAACAATTGTGAAAATAAAAGAAAATTTAGATAAACTGACATGAAATTTATCCAAAATTCGAGAAAATAATTAGTAGAAGAAAAAAATATATGAGTTTTACATTCACAGTCCTGATGACTAATGGGTAATGCGTATGATTTAATTAATTAGGACGGATAATTGTCTATTTAAAATTGACTTAAATTGTGTTTATGATTAATATGGATGTATCTTTTTAATTGAAATGTGTTTAGTTTCAATTAGATTGGATAAAATTTACAGTAATTCAATTTTATTTTTTTGGTAAACGCTTTGATGGTTTGAAATGATTTATAAAGATTGAAATGAAAAACAAACCATTTCAAAATAGTTTGGTTCGCTTTAAAATTATAACAATGATGGATACATATGGATCCAAACCAACAATCAAAAAAGCAATTTCAATTTTATTTTACGATTTCGTTATTCAACCTTAACCATTACAATAGACGTGCACAACACAACATTAAGTGATTTACTCAACTTTAACAGAGAATGCTAAGACTTAATAGTGAGTGTAAGAAAGATTAAATGATTTGTTCTCAAAATTGAATTTTTTAGCGATATTACTCATTATCTAAAAGTCAAGTGTATTCTTAAGGCAAAATTTGGAGTAAACCTATTCAACCTTTCATGTGGTGTAGTTTCAAGGCTCTAAAGTTTGAACATGACTTTTTAAGTTATCAACTTATTTAAATATGTGTGAAATAGTTAAGAAACAAACCTCCGTGCCTTCTTGGCTAAGCAAGGTGTTTCTGTTACTCCGATGAACCAGTGTTATCTATGACATGAGGTTGGAACTTTCTCTCCCATTGTACATTCGACATGAGAATTTGTAAGGGAATTAAGAATGTAGACTTAGAAAGAAAAGATAGAATGTGTATTCAGATAGCCAAAAATTCAAGACCTATACCTATCTCTCCTCATGAGTATTTATAGGTGTATAAAACCATATAATTGTCAGGCGGTTATTGTGTCACATATCCCACGTCGTACCTCCCAACACTCCCTATGTTCTGAGTGAAGGACCCCCACCTATACAACGGTTGGTTATGTCCATGATAACCGTTGAATGGTTCCCATTCAACTCAATGATTTTTTTATGATTGAATGTTGTGTTGGTGTCGTAGTAGTAAAGGGCCTCATAGGGTAGACAACCTAGTATGAACGTAGAGTGCCTCATAGTGATAAACGATCTCATAATGGTAGACAGCCTAGTATGAACGTCGAGGGCCTCATAGCAGTCAATGGCCTCATAGTGGTATAAGCCTCCTAATGGTAGAAGGCCTAGTATGAACGTGGAAGGCCTTATAATGGTGGACAACCTCATAATGGTAAATGACCTAGTATGAACGTAGAGTTTCTCATAATGGTAGAAGCCTAGCATGCGAGTAGAGGTCATTGTAGTGGTAGACGGCCTAAAATGGGGTGCTCTACATAAAGTGCTTATTAAGTAGCATTTACCTTGTTGGCCATTGTAGATAATTATTAATACCATCTAATATCAATGTGAATATGAAATATTATGTAAATCGTTAATGTGGATGTGATCTCCTTCTAATGACTTAAAAATGTATGTTAAATAATATGATAAATTTGTCCACTATCTTTTAATAAAATTAAAGTTGTATGTTATTTGTATCGTTCATGTCGATCAAAATTTACATATTTGAAATTTTGAATACCTTGAAGATCTATGAACTTAGTTTTAAAAGTGTGGAAATTACATTGACCTATAATTTTGAAGATTACATTTCAAATATCATAGATTAAATTTTTTATTTCAAAGTTCACATATTTAACTAAATAATATATATAGTGCCGTGTTTTTTGGAAAGATAACAAAAAGTAATAATCCCAAAAGTTGAGCGAAAATTGGTGAGAAATCTAGAAGAAAAAAGCATGAAAGGAATTAAAGATTCGATACCAGAAACCAGTCACAGAACCCTTCCTAAATCACAAAATCCTATTGTTGAAAGCTAAATCAATTGCTTATCTGATTTAATTAGTGAAAAGCCATATTCAACATTGTTGGGTGTGTATGGTTTGCATAGTCACACATTTTTTAAATTTGTGACCTAATTTTTTTTTTTAAATCCGATTCGAGAGATCATGACCTACATTTAAATTTTAATTGAGGCGACCCCAACTATCCAGGTATGAAGATACGTCTCTTTTTGCACATTTTTGTGTCTTTTATTACCCGCCTCCTTTGTCTGATTTATGTTTCAAATGTGGCCAATTTCCTAATTAGAAACGTATTTTCAATACTATTATGTAACCCAGTATGTGTTTGTGACATGTTTATAATTTTTATAATGAATCATGCGGTTGTAATATGCCTATCTTTCTATATAATATGTGATCTTATTATATGTGTCCTAAGCAGAGCATGTGACATGCCAATTGTGTGACATGAATGCATGTAAAAGCTTCAAATACTGAGGTATGGTTGTTACTTTTGTCATCTATTGCACGAATGGGAGTATATTATACCGGAAACTTTATGGTTTTTGGGTAAAATTATCACTTATGCACTAAAAATGTGCTACCGAATTTTATAGCAAAGTTCAACGATGAACAAACAAATACTAGCTGATATATGCTTCTCCAACTACATCGATTATAAGGAGAGAGTCGTTCAACATCAACTAATACATTATTTTCTATTTTGGGAGGTCAAGTAACTGAATAAGAAAGAGATGTGGTTTATGTTGGCTGGTAGGTATTTACGGTTTTCCTTGCCTAAGTTCTGTCTAGTTATGAGACTTAGATACCAAGGACAAGACTTGAGGAAAAGTCTTCAAAATTCACATTTGAGGGTTTAAGGGAACAGGACGTGAGGAAAAGTCTTCAAATTTCACATTCCAGGGTTAAGGAGATATATTTGGAAAACTTGAACTTAGTCACAAATGAAGATAATCGTGATATGGTGAGGATTGGGATTTTTTATTTAATAACATCATACCTTTTCTCAATCTCGTACAAGAGGGTTGTTAAGAATTATTTATTTGCTCTTGTTGAAAACTTTGATACTATGGGGATGTTCCCATGGGCAAAAGATTTTTTTGAACTTTCCATAAACTCACTTAAAAAATGGATTGAGTAATAGAAATCTTCATTACAGACTCAAAGGATTTCTAGTTACTTTCCAAGTTTGGATTTATGAGTTTATTCCTGGGCTTAATGGAATTGTTACTTCTAAGGTGGGAAAGAGGTGCCCAAGTATCTTGAATTGGAGATTTAATAACCTGCCATCTGGTGCTAAACTTGAAGAGGAGGCGTTCTTTGCACCGGATATAAGATTTCACTTCATTTGTCTATTACTTAAATAAGTCACAACTCAGTGACAGTTCACCTTAGAGAATTGATAAGTGTGTTCTTACACACTTATTTAGGTCACAAATATGACTTAATTATGAGCAAAATGATTGAATTGTGACTTAATTTCGTTACATTTATGAATTGTAGGGAACACCGATGAACATGATGAAATTCAGGAGAAAAGGCGCGCAAAAAGACTAAAATGACGCAAAGTGAAAGTTCAAGGATCAAGGTGCAATTATCCAAAAGTTGACCCGATGAACAAATCAAGAAATTAATTGAGCCAAATGCCAATTGATGATATCTTGGGATGATGGAATGGAAAGAATGAAGAAAAGATGCCAAGAAGTGAAAGATTCAAGTAGAGGGACCAAATTGAAGAAAATGAAAGTTAGATTCTATCATGCGGTCGCACGAACGAGTGCATGGGATTCTGGAGACAGCATGGCATAACCATGCGGTCGCATGGTAGGTTTTCGACGCGAAAATTTTACTTTCCTTGTACGATTGAAACTCTTTTGGTAACCTAATTTTCACACGATATAAATACCAAAAGACGTTCAGAAAGAGGCAGAACGTAATTGGAGGCAAAAAAACACTTCTTGGAGAGGATTTTGAGCGCAAGAACGAAGATTGGCACGAAGAGCTTCAAAATTTTTTCAAGATTTCATAACCCGGTGATGCCTTTTATTCAAAACCTGATGTATTTTGTTATTTTAACTATGTTAGGCTAGATTCTCATGTGTAGGAGATCGATGTACCATATAGTTAGATTTAATTTTCTAGTTTTGCAATTTGACATTAAAACATATTTCTATTGTTTTGAATGATTTATATGCAATTATTGTTTTCGCAATTAAGGGCTCGTAATTGTGTGAGTTTGGGTGATTTATTCTTGCATTCGAGAAAATTGGAATAGATTCGACATAATATAAATTATCGTAGGGTCCGATAGGGGATAGAAATATATCGTTATGCCCTACGTGAATCTTTAAGTGTTCATAAAACTGCATGTATTTTTACACATGCACTTGTCAAAGAAATATAGGCCGGTGGTATGTACAAATAGGTTCGATATATCTCGAGAGAAAGTATTGGATAGACTTAGGAACATTGATTCGTCAACAATTGAAGTGTGTTGTCATATTGTGAAATTAGGGTTTAATGTAATAATTGCATGGGAAATCATGATCCTAGTGTGTTTAATTTTATTGATTACAACAACGTGCGTTCTCAACATTTAATTTCATTCTAGAGTGTTAAAATATTGTTTTGCATATTAATTTCAATTCAATCATAAAATTTGCATAATTAGGGTTTCTTTTCAAAATTAGGGTTTAATTAGGTCTACATTTACTTTGGTAATTTAGTTTCGGTTAAGACTACGATAGATAAAATTTGAACTAATCAATCTCTGTGAGACGATATTCGGATTCATTTAATCCACTTTATTACTTGTTAACGAACCGTACACTTGCGGTAGTTTTAAATCAAAAGAAAATATTTCGTGAACAAATTTTTGGCGCCGTTACTGGGGATTGAGTTTAGTTTAATTTTATTCTTCTAGGCATTAATTCGAACTTCAATTTTTATTTTGCTAGTATAATTTTGTTTTATTTCTATTTTAGGTGATTATCCTTTATTTGTGTTTTAGTTATTTAAATTGTTTGAATCTCAGTGCTCGTATTAGTTTTGTCTTTTAGATTTGCATGCCACGATCGACTGGAGGAGAATTGATTCCAGCTGATCCTGAAATCGAGCGCACCTTTCATCGACTACAAAGAGATCAACGAGAAGTACAAGTACAAATGGCTAACGAATTGAACAATCTCATTATTCAAGCTAATGAAGGAGAGGCAATGGACGAAGGAAACGAGATTCTGAAGATTTCTTGACTCCTCAAGTAATTCAAAGTCAATCAGCATAGTATATCCACCGTTTAGACAGCCAAATTTTCAGTTGAAGACAAATGTGAAATAGCTATTTCAATATGGACATCAGTTCTATGGCAAGGCCGAGGAGAATCCACATACACACATATCTCGATTTTTGGGTATGTGTCAACATTTCAGATACGAAGGGATTTCGGACGACGCTATTAGGCTAAGGCTGTTTCCACACACTACGAGATAGAGCACTTCAATGGTTGGATTTACTTCCGATTGCAAGTATTACTACATGGAACGAGTTAGCACACAAAGGCAGTTGGCCATCGCATTTACTAGCAAAATGTCGGGTAACTTGCTGAGTAACACAAAAATCAATCCCAAAAAGCAAGCCAAGGCCATTACAACTCGAAGTGGAGTACAACTGCCTAAAATCTACGTCAAGAGACTGGGTGTGATTGTAGAGACATCTTCTCCTGCTGTAGAAGAGACTGTTGTACAAGATGAACAACCAAAGGAATCAACTCTAAAGGAAAATTCAGAAAAGTCACAGGATAAGGCCAAATTCACAGTCAACCCATACGAGCCTCTGATTTCTTTTCCACAGTGATTGAAGTAGCGAAAATTGGAGCAACAGTACAAAAAATTCCTAGAAGTCTTCAAAAAGCTCCATATCAACATCCCACTAGCCGATGTACTATTCCAAATGCCCAGCTACGCGAAGTTTTTCAAAGATATTATATCAAACAAATGCAAGCTGGAGGACAATGAGGCAGTGATGCTTACAGAGGAATGCAGTGCCAGAATCGAGAGAAAGCTCCCACCAAAACTGAAAGACCCAAGGAGTTTTACTGTTCTTTGTACTATTGGTGAAGTCTATTTCGATAAAGCATTATGTGACCTCCATGCAAGTATTAATTTAATGCCTCTGTCTGTTTTCAGGAAACTCAGCTTGGGAGAAGCTAAAATGACTATTGTGACACTTCAGCTGGCTGACAGGTCACTGACACATCCCAGAGGAATAATTGAAGATGTGCTTATCAAGGTTGAGAAGTTCATATTCCCAGCGAATTTTCTTATCTTGGACATGGAAGAAGACAAAGATGTCCCATTGATATTTGGCAGACCATTTTTGATAACAGGGAGAGCGTTGATTGATGTCCAAAGGGGACAGTTGATCTTAAGATTGAGAGAGGAACATATATCGTTCAATATTTTCAAGGCCATGAAACTGCCAGCAGAATCAGATAACTGTTACCAGGTTGACATCATTGACAAGGCAGTATAAAAAATTTTCTTACTTTACGGCCCATCTGATGCCTATGAGGTATGCATTGTACAATCCCAATCAGTTCAGTCAGATTCTCTTGAAGTTGAAACATGTACAAGATTTTTGGAGACCAACCTGCCATACACCCGAAAGAGGCACTTTGAGGAACTGGGGACGGGAAATGCAAAGTCGTTGCTCTCCTTCAACAACGACCAGTTTTAGAACTCAAGCAACTACCGCCACATCTCAGATATGCATATTTGGGAGAGTCAATACACTTTCAGTAATCATTTCGAACACAGTCAATGAGGTGGAGGAAGAAAAATTGCTCAGGGTACTCAGAGAGAATAAGACGACGATTTGGTGGATAATAACTGACATTAAAGAGATCAGCCCTTCTCTATCTATGCATAAAATTCTAATGGAAGAAAATTACAAGCCAAGTATAGAGGGTCAGGGAAGATTGAATCCGAACATGAAGGAAGTAGTCAGGGCAGAGATATTGAAATTACTGGATGCAGGAATTATCTACCCAATTTCAGACAGTGCATGGATCAGTCTAGTTCAAGTGGTGCCGCAAAAAGGGGGAATCACAGTGAAAAATGAGAAGAATAAATCAATTCCCACTAGAACATTGACGGGATGCAGAGTTTGCATCGATTATCGCAAACTAAACGCAGCTACACGAAAGGATCACTTCCTACTTCCATTCATTGATCAAATGTTGGAGAGGTTGGTTGGACATTCACATTACTGCTTCCTTGATGGATACTCGGGCTACAATCAGATATCTGTCGCACCGGATGATCAGGAGAAAACCATTTTCACTTGCCCCTATGGTACTTCTACATATCGTAAGATGCCTTTTGGTCTTTACAACGCTCCAGCCACATTTCAGAGGTGTATGATGGCAATATTCTAGGATACGATTGAAAGGTTTATCAAGGTTTTCATGGACGACTTCTCAGTGTTTGGATCTTCATTCGATGAATGTCTAGAACACCTAAATTTGGTCTTACAAAGATGCAAGGAAACTAACCTGGTTTTAAATTGGGAAAAATGCCACTTTATGGTGCAAGAAGGCATTGTACTCAGGTATCGAATCTCAGAAAAAGGAATTGAATTGGACAAGGCAAAAATTCAAGTTATTGAGAAGTTACTACCTCCTACATCAGTTAAAGGGGTTCGCAACTTCTTGGGGTATGCGAGGTTCTACAGGAGATTTATAAAAGATTTCTTGAAGATCACTAAGCCGCTATGCAATCTGCTAATGAAGGATGTAACCTTTGAGTTTAATGAGAAATGTCTCACAGCATTCAACAGTTTAAAGGAGAAGCTTACGACAGCACCAGTAATTGTGGCACCAGACTGGAACTGCCTTTTGAATTGATGTGTGATGTCAGTGATCACGCCGTAGGTGTAGTATTAGGATAGCGGAGGATCAATATTTTTCATGTGATCTACTATACAAGCAGAACTCTAAATGATGCACAAATCAATTATGCCACCACTGAAAAGGAGCTTTTGGCCGTGGTATATGCATTCGACAAATTCAGATCATACCTTGTCGGGTCTAAAGTCATCGTCTACACAGATCATGTTGCATTGAAGTATCTACTCACAAAGAAGGATGCAAAGTCGAGGTTGATTCGTTGGGTACTGTTGCTGCAAGAATTTGATATCGAGATACGAGATAAGAAGGGCGGTGAGAATGTAGTAGCGGATCACCTATCCCGATTAGAGCCTGGGGAGACAGAAGAATTAGTGAATATCAATGAGATCTTCCCAGATGAGCAGATGTTGAGAGTAGATGAAGCACCTTGGTACGCAGATATCGTGAATTACTTGGCCAGTTCCATCCCACCACCGGACTACTCGAGTCACCAGAGGAAAAAGTTCTTCGTCGAATTGAAGTATTATTTTTGGGAGGACCCAATTCTCTATAGGTGAGGGGCTGATCAGATAGTAAGGAGATGCATACCTGAAGAAGAAGTACATGAGATTCTCGAGCACTGCCATTCATCTGCATATGCAAGACACTTTGGGGCTTTGAAAACAGCTGCAAAGATTCTACAATCAGGGTTCTACTGGCCTACACTGTTTAGAGACGCCTTTGAGTTTGTCAAGAGGTGTGACAGATGTCAATGCACTGGAAATATTTCGAGGAGGAATGAAATGCCACTGAATAACATTTTGGAATTGGAGATATTCGATGTTTGGGAAATTGACTTCATCGGACCTTTCCCTCCGTCATTCTCAAATCAGTACATCTTGGTAGTAGTGGATTACGTATCAAAATGGGTGTAAGCAGTTGCATTGCCAACAAACGATTCAAAGGCAGTAATTGAGTTCTTGAATAAATATGTTTTCACCCAATATGGTACACCGCGAGCTATAATCAGTGAAGGGGGCAAACACTTCTGCAATCGCCAGTTTGAGCAGCTGTTGAATATAATAAATATGGTGTTAAACATGTGTTGCTGCCCCATATCATCCACAAACCAGCGGGCAAGTTGAAGTATCTAATCGGTAGCTGAAGAGAATACTCGAGGTCACAGTGAACTCATTTAGAAATGACTGGTCTAAAAAGTTGGACGATGCATTGTGGGCTTACAGGATAGCATTTAAGACACCGATAGGCATGTCTCCATACCGCCTAGTTTTTGGAAAAGCGTGCCATCTGCCACTAGAAATGGAGCACCGGGTATATTGGGCTATGAAACAGTTGAATACGGACTTGAGTGTCGCCGGGGAAAAGCGCCTACTGCAACTCAATGAGTTAGATGAATTTAGAATGAAAGCTTATAAAAATTCAAAACTCTACAAGGAACGAACCAAGAAGTGGCATGATGCATATTCAGAGGCGAGAGTTCGAAGTGGGGCAAAAAGTGTTATTGTATAACTCGAGACTCAAGCTATTCCTAGGAAAACCACGATCAAGGTGGTCAGGTCCTTACACTGTCACAAAGGTCTTACCATATGGCGCTATACAAGTCAGCCATGAAACTAAGGGTATCTTCACTATTAATGGGCAAAGGCTGAAACACTACTGGGGCGGTGACCTCTCCAACGAAAAATCCACCGTTCAACTCAGGACACCAGAATGAAGTAGCTACAGAAAAGTCGAGCTATCGACTATAACCTAGCGTTGGGTGGGAGGCAACCCACTCTATCTTTTTAATTTAATTTATTTTCCTTTTTGCATCAGATTAGGAATTTTTCAATTTCATTTTTCAAAATTTTAAAATTAGGTCATTGATCATCCATACATGCTAAAAGAGTCCAAGCACTGTCCACACGAGTCCTTAAGCATCACACACGAGTTCGGGTTGATTGGAGTTGTTTTTGGTAATTGGGGGTGTAATTCATGCATTTAGAGGCAAAAGTTTATTTTCAAAATTTCAAATGTAAATGCATGATTGTAAATTTCAAAAATTTGGTTTCGGGCACTAAGTTTATGGTCTATGTATACCCCAAAATATTTAGAAATGTATCTTTGAAAAAGTTGGGGTCATTGAGAAGTCAGGCCGACCACTAAATTGAAAACCAAATTTTGGGGTGAAAATTAATCAAACTTGTGGTTTTGAGGGAATTGAATATATTTTCAAAGTTTTTATTTTTAAATTCATTTTTTTAGCATGGTAAAAGAAAATTATATTTGGTTCATGCGGTCGCATGGTGCGACCGCATAAACAGAGGTCGAGATTCAAGTGGCCAAAGCCACTTGAACCATGTGACTGCACGTCTTAAAGCCATGCGGCCACATGGCAGAATCAGGTGTGGGTTTTTAACCTACGCCCGGTTCCTTCATTCCCACCTCAATTTTTTCCCCAAATCTTCACGAACACAAGCATTCTAGGGCACGATTTCACCTAAAAATTCACTACACAAAGTCACAATTGCACTCCCCAATCTTTACCCCGTGAATCAACCACCCAACTCATGGCCATTCATATCTAAAGTCTCACACACCACACACTCGGCACTCACGACGAAGGACTTCGAGTTCTACATACAGTCGAGTTCGAATCACATACACTACACACGAATATGAAGTGCAATATCATCAATCGGTAAATCATTTTTGAACTCAAATCAACCTCTACAAGTACAACGTAATGTTTCTTAAATCCCTCTCGGTTCCGTCATTAGGGTAAGTCACGTTTGAAATTTCAATTTTGAGGAATTGAGGGAGAATGGGCAAGTTCATGTATGGGTGGATTTGCTGTGATTGTGTTGAGAGGAATATGTGATGATTTGAAACTTCATTTCAATAAATTGGTAATACCTTCACATTATGCATGCTATATGTTTGATGAAATGCCACAGTGAATATTCTATGCTTTATGGTGCTTCTCGCATTGCATGTGATTGGTGGATGAATTGCAATACATATTGTGATGCATTCCTATGTACATTAACTTGTAGACACAACATGAAATTCTAGAGATCCCATACAATGGCATGCTACATGTTTGATCAATTGTCAATGTGAAATGAGTTATGCATTTTGGTGAATTTGAGCATTGGATATACAAACTGGGATGTGAATAACGTTGATGCTCTCTCTGCTTGTTGAAGTGACGGGGTATAATAGTTGAGGGGTTTGTGAATATGGTTGCAATATATACTGTTTAGCTAAAGCTTGTTTACCAACTCAATAAATTCCTTGAACTACACAGTATACATGCTATGCATTGACATGAGTAATATATGAATGAGAGTGGGGGTAATGTGATGAATTCCCGTAACACATGAATTGGAAAGTACAATAACCAAACTTGACCATACGTAGGCAACACTTGTAGGCACAACATGACTAGATCACGTCACGGTACCTCACTTCATCCACTTTGCACCGTATTTTGCTAACCCAAACAACATCCATTTGACTTGAATTTTGGATATGTGCTAGAATAGTATGGACACTTTCATATGCTCGGAGATCACTCTGGAAAATTTCAATTTTCTAGGCGATGCCCGGCGGTGAAAGTTCTAGGTTGGTCGTGGGTTACTTCTATCAAAGTGTATGGTTTGACCTAATTTTTGTTGGTGTTTCACATTTCTTTGGTACTAACACTATCTTGGAACATGTTTCATGCATTTTACACATCAACGTCATGTACATGCACTTTGAAGCAAGTTTGGGAGATTTGTGCAATGCATACTTTATTTTCTCACTTCATGCCTATTCTTTTCACATCAAACTTAATGAGCGTAGTTTTACAGACTTTGTAGGATGCCTCCTAAGAGAACTTTGCATGGGAAAGAAAAAGAAAGCTCCTTCACCGGGACAGCCCGTACTCGAGAGCTTGCGGGGGAAGTTCGGCGATTCTTAAATGCAGAAACCGCGGTGCGATATGAGAATATCATATGCTATTGGACTATACACGCTGAAAGACCCGTTAAGCTTGATGATTTCTCGGGTTTTGAATTGGTCAACTTAGTTCAGATCTGTGGGTGGCACAAGTTGGTGGAGCGACCACATCCAATCTATGAGACTCTATGCCGAGAATTCTTCGCCAACTTCAACAGTGAAATTGACACGCCAAGTTCCGAGCATTTTCGTCAGACTTGGGTGCAGGGGAAATGAATTATGTTCTCTCCCGAGGTCATTCATGATTATTACCAGCTCACCGTGGAGAATGTGATCCCTATTCCAGTTGAATTTAATTGGAATGAAGTGGCTGAGGTCTTGATGGAGCGGGAAAATGCATGGCCCCTTGCAACTATCGAGTGGCATCAGATCGAGCTTACCCCATCCATAGCCATTCTATGGCTCTTCATGTGCCATAATATCGAGCCCATATCACACAGGACTACATTTCATGATTAGGCAACAGGGTTCATCTACCACTTGGTTCGGGGTAACAAGATAGATCTCGCCACTCTTATATACAATCAACTACACACATTGGGAACTTGGAAAGATTGTCGCTCCACTATGATATTCTCGAGCCTCATTAGTGGCATATGTAGGGCTACGGGTGTTGCACTCCTATCTGAGGAGGTACCTAAAAAATCCAGCCCCATGATCAAACGTACTACATTTGAAGCTCAAGCAAGGACTCGAGTTAAACATAGGGAAAAGCAAGAAAATGAGCACCGTAGACGGCAGGCAGAGCAAGGCCTAGTCCCTGCAGATCAGGAACTCCCACAGGCTCCAGCACTACAGGCTGACGTGGATACTCAGTTGCTGAGATAGATATTCTTCACCACCACGAAAATCAGCCGAGACCTCCATAGCTTTTTTCAGGATTTCGGCGCCACAAGGACTGAATTGCAAGGTTTGCAAAGAAACAATCAACTTGCACTAAATTACATCAGAGATGCCAGGGACGACGCCACAGTTATGCGACGGGAGATTGATACCATGAATGACCGGCTGAACATGTATGTGGGCCGGGTGGACGACATCCAGATGCTGGTAAATGAAACATAGGAGAACATGAGAGTCATCCAGGGCGAGCAGGTACAGCAGTCCGCCTTGATGAGGGAGCTGAATGGGATGCTGCGGCAGCTCCTTGGACGACACCCTCCACCGTCGGATAATGGTACCCAATTTCTCGCCACCTTATCCGTTTTGATCCACGGGAGTACTGTTTAACCCATTTTGATTTTTTTCTTCATTTTGTCCTTAAAATTATGTCTTTAATCTTTTGTTAATCTTACATTGAGGAAAATGTATTAACTAAATTTGGGGATAACATAATTTTAAATCTTTATCTGTGTTCATCAGTATTTGTATTCCATTATTGCATAATGTGTGCATGATGAGTGTTATACAAAAAAATTCTTTGCATTTTATTCAGTTTGTTTTAATTCTTTTCATGTATGCTTGTGTGGGCTTGATAATCTTGATAGCTATGATATTATTATTGGACTAGTTTAAACTGTAAAATTTTGGATTTGGTGTTAATTAGACTAATTGATACTTGTTGATGCAACACTTGACATTATCTATGCATATTATTCATACTTGACATGTTAGGTAAATGACTGAATTTTGAGCATAAAGAAGGAAAAGAATGATAACCCTCTATTGAATTAACCCGTAAACTAACTTAAGACAGTTTGGTGACGGTTGAGCTATTATAGGGGAGCATTGAGATGAGCGGAGGTTCCGTGCATGAATTTTATTGTGTGGATTGCCTAGACCAGTGGGGTGAAGAGTAGGTGAAAATCTTAAATTGGGGGTTGGTTTTAGAAACTAAATGTCTAGAAAAACAACAAAGGGCATAAAATTAATATGTGAGAATAAGACACTTTTTTTCATACCTTTATGACTCAAGCAAGTAAGCCTGTAAGGATATTTCAAAATCTGGTGCCCTAAGGTCAACTGGCCTGGGAGTCACGGGCCCAAAGCTCGATACATGGGTCATATACAAAGTAAGAGGGAAAGAGGTTAATAAAAAGTCATTTGATCGAGCATTTATAATTCGAGTGAATAAGCCTGCAAGGGTTTAAAACTTGGTGCCCTAAAGCCAACTGGTTTGGGAGTCATAGGCTTAAAGCTCGTTACATGGGTTATATAGAAAGCAAATGAGAAGATGATAATGAAAAAAATCAGAAAAATCAGAGAAAAGTGAGAAAAACAAAAGAGAGACAATAACATAAAGAAAAGTCCTTGGACATTTGGTTGAAGAAACTATAACTCTGAGGCGAGGCAAGTAACCTAGTTTAATCTTGAGTGTCGAAGCAATCAAATTTAGGAGAGTCTTTACTTGTTGACATGTAAACTTGTGATAGTGAGATTAATCCAAACTACGAGAGGGTGAGGGCTACAACTATGTATACTCCTAATTTTAAAACACAACATCGGGATAATTGAGTGAAAAAAATAAGTTTAGGGGATTGTGTATCTCTCGAGCGAGTAAGGATACATTTGACCACTTGGGGTCGGGACTCAAACTCATCATGAACCTGATATGTTGGCATGAATTCACGCACGTATGTATTTCACAGGTAAAGGTTGATGTCATTTTTGCACTGATAGATTTTTATAAAATCAAATACTTAGTCCAATCCTGAGCCACAACAGGGTATTAAGCCATGTTTGTTCAGAATTAAGTTACTATCTTGTTTGAGGACAAACAATAGTTCAAGTTTGGGGGGTTTGATAAGTATGTTTTTACACACTTATTTAGGTCACAAATATGACTTAATTATGAGTAAAATGATCGAATGTTGACTTAATTTCATTACATTTATGAATTGTAGGGAACACTGATGAACATGGGGAAATTTAGGAGAAAAGACGGGAAAAAGACTAAAATGATGCAAAGTGAAAGTCCAGGGACCAAGGTGCAATTACCCAAAAGTTGACCCGATGAACAAATCAAGAAATTGATTGAGCCAAATGCCAATTGATGATATTTTGAGATGATGGAATGAAAAGAATGAAGAAAAGATGTCAAGAAGTGAAAGATTCAAGTAGAGGGACCAAATTGGAGAAAATGAAAGTTAGAGTCTACCATGCAGCCGCATGGTAGAACTCTCATGCGGTCGCACGAATGAGTGTAGGAAATTCTGGAGACAGTATGGCATGACCTGCGGCGGCACGAATTAAAGCCATGCGGTCGCATGGTAGGTTTTCGACGAGAAAATTTTACTTTCCTTGTACGATTGAAACTCTTTTGGTAACCTAATTTTCACACGATATAAATACCAAAAGACGTCCAGAAAGAGGCAGAACGTAATTGGAGGCAAAAAAAACATTTCTTGGAGAGGATTTTGAGTGCAAGAACGAAAATTGGCACGAAGAGCTTCAAAATTTATTCAAAATTTCATAACCCGGTGATGCCTTTTATTCAAAACCTGATGTATTTTGTTATTTTAACTATGTCAGGCTAGATTCTCATGTGTAGGAGATCGATGTACCATATAGTTAGATATTTAATTTTCTAGTTTTGCAATTTGACATAAAGACATATTTCTATTGTTTTGAATGATTTATATGCAATTATTTTTTTTGCAATTAAGGGCCCGTAATTGTGTGAGTTTGGGTGATTTATT
>NC_036258.1:5632741-5637359 GCF_002742605.1 Olea europaea var. sylvestris | reverse complement strand
CACATTCACGTGCATGAAATTAAGGCAATTATTTCAATTCTAATTGAAAGACAGTTGATACACTAATAGTACAAAGGTCATGATTGCCATGAATCACGCCAAGAGATTTGTACAAAAGTATATATAATAAATTATTCAAAACTAGACCAAAAGAAACGTGTGTTATCTTGGGAACATCAAAAGTCCTAAATGTTAAGTTAATATTATATTCCAAAATCAAGATAAAAGTCTTCTTACAATAAGTGAAGTTCATTTTCCTCTATCCATCAATCAATCAAATCAACTAGAAATATCTCTCTCTCTCGTTTGTTAAAATGCTCAAATCACGCACAAGAAAAAATTAATTGAATTGCTGGTGGATAAAATGTAAATAACAATTAAGACAATTGAATCTCTTTTTCTAATAACAAAGATAAACGTTAATTATATGATAAAATATTACTTTCGTTCCTTGTTATCTTAAAAGAAATATTATTAAATAGTAAAAATAATACTTATTACCTACGTTTCTTTGAATTGGAAAAACTTAGGTTTAACTTAGAAGAACTTAAATTTTCTTGAGTCGAAAATATGTTATTGAATGCGAGCTACGAAATGAGCCCAATATAGGTATACTCATACTCACTTTGTCGAAATAAAATAAAATATGCATTTAAAATCTAATTCATTTTAGTCCAATGTTATCTTAAAAGAAATATTATTAAATAGTAAAAATAATACTTATTACCTACGTTTCTTTGAATTGGAAAAACTTAGGTTTAACTTAGAAGAACTTAAATTTTCTTGAGTCGAAAATATGTTATTGAATGCGAGCTACGAAATGAGCCCAATATAGGTATACTCATACTCACTTTGTCGAAATTAAATAAAATATGCATTTAAAATCTAATTCATTTTAGTCCAATTTTTTTTTCAAAATAAAAATATAACATATAAAATAAATACATTTATATTTTAAAATTTTCGAGGCGTTACACATAGTGTGAAATTAGGGTTTAAAGTGATAATTGCATAGGAAATCGTGATCCTAGTGTATTTAATTTCTATTGATTACAACAACATGCGTTCTCAACATTTGATTTCATTCTAGAGTCTTAAAATATTGTTTTGCATATTAATTTCAATTCAATCATAAAATTTGCATAATTAGGGTTTCTTTCTAAAATTAGGGTTTAATTAGGTATACATTCACTTTGGTAATTTAATTTCGGTTAAGGTTACGATAGATAAAATTTGAACTAATCAATCTCCGTGGGACGATATTCGAACTCATTTAATCCACTTTATTACTTGTTAACGAACCGTACACTTACGGTAGTTTTAAATCGAAAGAAAATATTTCGTGAACAAGAGTCACAGGTCACATTTCACAGTATGCATTTAAAGGAAAACTCAATTGCATACTTCACATTTCAGATGTCACAATAAATAGTTTTTATGCACATGTCATAGCTCTACTTTATATAGTCACAGTTCACATTATGCAATCAGTATACAAATGAAGTTGACAAGTCTTTTATTTTATTTTGCTGTAATAGCTTCAAGTACAGGACATCAATCCATCAGAGATGAAGATGGTGTAGCTATATATGAATGAGATTCCATATAACTGACCACAACAACCATCGCAATCATGTGCCAGTAGAAGTTCAAAGCTCTACAACCAATCAATAACTCCAAAACACACATTCGAATGATTACTGATGGATGATATTGAGGATGACCAACAACGACGATGATTTTGTTGATCCACCTCCAAGAAGACAAAGGTCACCATTTTCTGTACGTTCTTCCATGGATCCTCCAATGGAGCCACACAAGGTGTACATTGATTCATCGATGGACGAAGGTACAACAGCTCAGATGTCTCCACCCCATGCAGTAGATACAGATTGATCTAACGTATGTTACTATCTTTAATTTTTAAGTTTATGAATTTGAAATTGCATGCAAATTCTAGGTCAGGTGCTATATTTCTATCTTAAATCGCGATTATATTACAAGGTCATAGGTCACTTTACGTGAGTCACAAACGAATATGAATTGGTCACAGAGTTTTAATCCAACTTCATAATTTAGATAATTGTAGTTGACGTAGTTCACATGTACATATGCATTTGTCACGTATCATAGTGACTATGTCACATGTCATTTACATAGGTCACATATACACATGCACCGGTCTGAAACCATAGTGTTCAAGTATGATATGTCATGATTTACGAGTCACGATCTAATGTGTAAGGGTCGCACTTCATTCATATACGACAATATCTTACATTCAATGTATCTCAATTTTCATAAGTGTTGGATAATTTGAAAAATGAATTTAGTGAATTCCAAATGAAATATATAGAGCTGTCTATGCAAATCAATGATGTCAATGCGCAATTATTGTTATTAAAGGCTAACAGGAATTACAAACATAATATTGTTATTCGTATGCAAGGAGAAATCAAGTTAGATTTGATGTAGATGAAGCTAGAACTGAACTTTTTCTATCTGATTCTGTGGCCGCAATGATATCAAGCTCAATGGATCAAATTTTGAAAAAATTAAAAGAGAGAAGTGAATCGAGACGCACTGGAGCCGCACCCATTCAGGAAGAAGTACGTTCATCCTTTTACCAAGGTCATTTTACATATTTCATATTTCATTTCTTAACTTTTCATGTTTGTGCCATTTGTAGGGAAAAAATGGTGAAGAAAATGTTGACAAGAAAAGAAAGGGAAAAATGTATCTTGGTAAGCAATTTTTCGACCTAATGATAATGGAACCGTCGTCATTTGATTTGGGGGATTGGTTATATCCAACCTACTCCAAACTTTGGCAACATGTCCAATATGTTTCAATCAAAACAAGTAGAAGAACAACTGGAATCAGTAATTTTAGCTAAATATTTTGTTGATCCATGATTTTTTACCACACATGTAATTAATTTTTATCAAAATATAACAAAAATCCAATATTTATCTACACAAAATAGGGGCTATAATATTTTTCAATAAACCCTTATGTGGTGAAGATTAAAAATTAGATTTTTATTAGATTTTAACAAAAGCTAAAGAAATGTTTAATTGAAAAAAAAGTTATTAATCATATGAAATATATGGTTGAAATTAATTGTTAATTTTGACTAAAAAACAATTTTAATACTATCAAATGACTAAATTACTTTTATAGACAAAAATTAATTTTATCGCATGTTTAGTTGAAATTAAAATGCAGATTTTAATGTAAATTAAAGACAATAATTAATTTTAATCATATATTTTATAAGTCCCACAATTTTTCAACCACATATCAAGTCCTTATTTGAGCTACATTTTAATGACCTTTTTGGAAAATGTATTATAAAATATTAATTTTTTTAGATAATGTATAGTAAAAAAGGAAGGAAATTTTTTTAGTTTACGTGTAATATATTTTGTTAAAGAATATATGATTGAAAAAAAAAAAAAAGAGAAAAATATATTAAAATGAAGCCCTTTTGATCAGCTTTTATCAAAATTTACTAAAAATCGAATTTTATTCTTCGAGGCTTAAGAATGTGTTGGTCCCACTTTTTTAAGCACATTCAAATTTCAAAAGAAATTCCAACGAATTTCCTACACCCAATAAACTTGCACCCACCAATCAAACCCTAAAAATTACAAAATATTTAGAGTTTGTTTGAGCACCATATTATAAAATGTATTTTGGAATAATAAATTGATGGAGAATTTATTTTTAAAAATAAGAAAAATTTTGAATTTACGTGTAATATTATTTTGTTAAATAATTTGTGGTTGAAAAGAACAGAGGGAGATAAAAATTTTGAAAAAAATGGAATCAAAGTCAAACAAAATAATTATATATTACAGCCTTCTCCAAGCAAAGCCTAAGCTGTCTCCTTTCCATTTTTCGTGTTCGCGTCTCCAACTTTATTTTACCGCTCTTTTCTCGCATCAATGCAACACACGCCTTACACTATGATTTTTAATCTCAAGGAGTTGTATGATGAACAATCTCATATAGAGAGGTATGAGACCTCTAAACAACTATACCGGTGCAAAATGGCAGAGGGATCTTCAGTCAATGCTCATGCGCTGAAGATGATTGGTTTCATTGAGAAACTAGGTTCATTGGGTTTATAATGGATCGTGAACTAAGTATTGACTTGGTTCTGCAATCTCTGCCAGATAGTTATTCACAGTTCATTATGAACTTCAATATGAATAAGATCGAATGCACACTCCCTGAGTTGCTTAATATGCTTAAAACTATGGAGCCCAATGTCAAGGCTAACACTGGGCATGTCTTAGCTATTCATTCCTCCAAGGGCACTAAGAGGAAAATCAAAGGAAGTTTTTAAAAAAATCCAAAAAGGTTAAGGGCAATAACAAAGCAATCAAAGCAGGCAAGTACAATATCAAATCTGATGACCCATGCTATCACTGTGGAGTGAAAGGTCATTGGAAGAGGAACTGCAAAGCTTACCTCGCTAGCTTGAAGGGAAAGAAGTCTTCTGAAACTTCTACATCAGATATTTTTGTTATTGAGGTTAATATGTCTACTTCATTAGCTTCTTGGGTATTAGATATTGGATGTGGATCTCATATTTGTATAAATATGCAGG
>NC_036258.1:5611080-5632153 GCF_002742605.1 Olea europaea var. sylvestris | reverse complement strand
ACTGGTAAAAATATTCTCACGCTGAGATCAGATCGAGGTGGAGAATATTTAAAGGGAGAATTTTTAGATTATCTTAAAGAGAATGGGATTCTCTTGCAGTGGACTCCGCCATATACACCGCAACATAATGGTGTATCTGAATGGAGGAATCGTACTTTGTTAGACATGGTGCGATCTATGATAAGCCATGCAAACATCCCAAAATCATTTTGGGGTCATGCACTAATTGCTACGTGCTACACACTTAATCGTGTCCCATCTAAATCGATCTACAAAACTTCATACGAGCTATAGAGAGGGAAAAGACCAAACTTATCTCATATAAAAGTTTGGGGTTGTGATGCTTATGTAAAGCGAAATGAATCAGATAAGCTTGATGCTAAATCTGACAAATGATCTGACAAATGCGTATTTGTGGGATATCCACAAGAGACAATTGGATATCAGTTTTATAATCCCGTTGAGAAGAATGTGTTCATCTCAAGGCATGCCATATTCCTAGAGAAAGAGTTTATTCTAGGAAAGGATAGTGGGAGCAAACTAGAACTTGAAGAATTTCAAGAATCCACAGATACTGTTGACCAATTAGATGAACCTAAGTCTAATCCTACACCTATTGATGGACAGACTTTTGATCAGGATGTAGAGACTCCTGAGGACGCTCTAGTTCAGCGTAAATCAAGTAGGATCATTCGACCTCCCAGAAGGTACAAATTCACGATTACTAATCAAGTATTATTAGTCGAGGATGATAAACCTACAAATTACGCAGAAGTAAAGTCAAGTGTTGACTCGAAGAGATGGCAAGAGGCCATGGAATCGGAAACGGACTCGATGTATGAGAACAAAGTTTGGACCTTGATCGACCTTCCGGGTGGCATAATGCCGATAGGTTGTAAATGAGTTTACAAGAAAAATGTCAATGTGGATGGAAACGTCTATACATACAAAGCAAGGCTAGTAGGGAAACGTTCATACATACAAAGCAAGGTTAGTAGCGAAGGGTTAAATACAAAGACAAGGTGTTGACTTTGATGAAACTTTTTCGCCTATAGCCATGCTAAAGTCCATTCGGATTTTGCTTGTAATAGCTGCATACCATGATTATGAGATATGGCAAATGGATGTCAAAACTGCTTTCCTGAATGGAAACTTACAAAAGGAAGTATATATGACACAACCTGAAGGTTTTGAATCCAAAGAAGCCAACAAAGTATGTAAGCTAAATCGGTCCATTTATGGATTAAAGCAAGCCTCAAGGAGCTGGAATCTTCATTTTGATAAGACAATCAAAAGGTTTAATTTTATAAAAAATGATGATGAACCGTATGTTTACAAGAAAACAAATGGGAGTGCAGTTGTATTTCTAATATTATATGTTGAAGACATATTATTTATGGGAAACGATATCCCAATGCTTCAATCGGTAAAAATATGGTTGTCAAAAAAATTTTCCATGAAAGATATGGGAAAAGCAACATATATCTTGGGAATCAAGATCTATAGAGATAGATCTAAAAATATGACTAAGCTTATCTCAATCTTCATACATAGATAAAATATTGAGAAGATTTAATATGGAAGAGTCTAAGAGAGGTTTATGTCCTATGTCACATGGGGTTTACCTCTCAAAAGATATGTGTCCTAAAACACATGATGAAAGGAATCGCATGGATAAGATTCCTTATGCTTCGACGATAGGATCTATCATGTATGCGATGCTATGTACGAGACCAGATGTTTCATATGCTCTAAGTGTTACGAGCAGATTTCAAGCAAACCCTGGTGAGAAATACTGGATAGCAGTTAAGAACATTCTTACGTACTTGAGAAGGACTAAAGATGTGTTCTTGATTTATGGAAGAAATGAACTAAAGATTCATGGGTATATTGATACCAGCTTTCAATCTGACAAAGATGATAGCAAGTCTCAATCGGGATATATGTTTACTCTCAATCATGGAGTGGTTAGTTGGAAAAGTTCCAAACAAGAGACAACTGCTAATTCAACAACAGAAGTCGAGTATATTGCTGCTTTTGAAGCAGCGAAGGAAGCTGTCTAGATCAAGAAATTCATTAATGAACTGGGAGTCGTTCCTAATATTGTTCATCAGATACCTTTGTATTTTGATAATAATGGAGCCATCACACAAGCGAAGGAACCGAGGTCTCATCAACGATCCAAACATGTGCTAAGGCGATATCATCTCATCAGGGAGATTATACAAAGAAATGACGTACCGATAAAGCGAGTTCCCATAAATGACAATATTGCAGATCCATTGACAAAGCCGTTCTCACAACAGAAACATGATCGTTATGTGGACACTTATGGTATTAGACACACGAGTGATTGGATCTAATGCAAGTGGGAGTTTGTTAGTGTTATGCCATAGATCCAATCAATTTAGATTGTAAACACTTTTAATATGTTTAATATATTTAATTTTGGCAAGATCTATTATTTATTTAAATTAATTTTTTGATAAATAATATTAAATAATAGAGTCCGAAAATTCAAGTTTTAAGTGATTTGTTAATCACAAGGAGTTGTGATTGTGATATACAAATTACGTATAATTGGATCTTGAATAATCCGTGGTCGTAAATAATAACGAGATACAAATATCGTTATTACAGATAGACCATCACGTGTGGCATTTCCTACTTGTGAAGTAAGTAGCTGATCTCACAAGTTAAAGTGTGGTGACACTTAAATGAATACTTGAATGTTTTGTTATAGAACAAAATATTGGAGACCCGCTAAGAGATTTCACATGGATAACTATCTGAGTGTCAGTGGTTAATCTCTAACATTCGATGGTGGAATTGGTCCTTTGACTTGAGGTCATCATAATGCCTTGTATGAGGACAGTCATAATTTGACAGTGTTGGATGTTGCTCTACCAAGAGCCGCAATACAACATCGTTCGGGTATGTCAAGAATCATATGAAGGTTCTGACTGACCAATAGAGGATTCGTCACTCTTAAATAGTAAGAGATTGTGATATTCATTTCGTCCAATTAAGTCAATAACGAAATCATTGGTCAATGTATACACATAAGTTGAAAACGAGTTTTCGACTCATATTGACTTAATAGTAGAATGAAAAATATGATCGATAATCGAGATTGACACACTTTCATACCTCGTAATTGATCGGATCATATTGACGAAGGGATTATAGTTTCATGGTAAACGAGCAGGTTTGGTTTTGTCAAACCACGTGACATTTCTCGTCACATGTGTTGCCCTGATACATTACTAGATGTCAATATGGGATGGCGAGTGTTAATTTGTGATAAATTAAAAGGGTGTTTTAATTTATCAGTTTTGATTAGATCAAAATAATATTTCACGTCGTTAAGTATCATGGTCGGGAACCTGATAGGTCGCACACAAAAGAGAATTGGAAGATTGCAATTTGCAAATTAATTAATTTAACAATCGTTGGATAAATTAATTAATTGGGTTGATTATTTATAGCCTCGAATTAATTAATTGGATTAATTAATTCATGGACCGAATTTAATTAAATGGATTAATTAAATATTGGACCGGACCAGGCCGAACCCGTTTGAACTTATATAAATACATGGCTAGATTTTTAAATCCATACAGTTTTCATAATTCTTGCTAGCACAAAACGAGAGTTTATTTTCGCCATGAAGCCCTCCGTGGTAGATACATCAAAGTGTGTTTTCTGTAAACAGGGTGAGTTCTACAAGGAACTAGACTTTTCCACTGCATTGAATTGTGACAGGAGGCCAACGATAGTCGACCTACCTTTAGCAAAAACGAATGACACAAATCTAATAAATGATACCTTTTTGTTGTTCTAATGGGACAATCTTGCCATCTGCAATGGACCCGAGCAAGTCCATTTCAGCATTCCAGATAAATGTTTTCAAAATGCCTCCAGATCTTAATCGCTCCCTGCTTTCTCCACCACAGAATTGGGGGATCTCCGGCAGACTGAATCCTAGTTATAAATGTGGACCACCTGTCCTAGTGAGTCCCAGCCAATATCCGGACCCAAGCGGGTTATTGTCAGATTCTGCTGCAATGGCAAGCTGGCAAGTTGTCTGCAATATTACGAAACCAAAGGGAGTGGGTCCTCGATACTGCGTGTCATTTTCTGCTTATTACAATGAATCTATCATCCCATGTCCAACATGTGCCTGCGGTTTTCCTGCTAATACTAATCGCATGTTTAGTACAAAGTCTCCTGCTCTTCTTCTTCCATCTCAGGTGCTTCTCGTCCCGTTTGAGAATCGAACTACTTTGTCCACAGCTTGGGCCGATCTTCATCATTTCCCAGTGCCAAACCCTCTGCCATGTGGTGATAATTGCGGTGTAAGCATCAACTGGCATTTATTCACAGACTACAGGTGGATGGTCTGCAAGGATTACAATCTTTAACTGGGACGAAATTCCTTTTGTCGATTGGTTTACTGCAATTGAATTGGACAAAGCAGCTCCAGGTTTTGAAGCAGTCTACTCCTTCAATGGAAGTACATTGAATGGAGTCAACAACACAATTTTCATGCAAGGCCTCCCTGGCTTGAACTATCTCGTGGCAGAAACAGATGGTGCTAACCCACAGAAGGATCCCAGAGTTCCCGGAAAGCAGCAATCTGTAATTTCATTCACGAAGAAGTTGACCACAGGAGTAAATATTTCCGGTGGTGATGGATTTCCAACAAAAGTTTTCTTCAACGGGGAAGAATGTTCATTGCCCAAAGTACTTCCCAAAAGCAATTCTCATATATTCGGCTCGTCTCTTTTGACATATGTCATCTTGGCACTTGCGGTTTTCTTGGCGATGCAGAAATAGCCATTGTTTCATAGCCGTTGATTTGTTCATTCTTTTCGTCACTGATAGATAATTCCTGTTCTTAAACGATTTTACAAAGGTAAGGCGGATTTTTAAGTACTTCAATCTTTTTGTCGGTGAAAGCTGATAGGAAAATTAAGCAAATCTTGTGCATTCCTGGGATTTTCTTCTTTCGAGTGTGATTCTGATTGTATATTTATCCGCTGATAAGATGATGCTGTGCATAATTGGAATTCGTAGTGTGTGATTTTGTGGGATCTATTTATGTAGAATTATAAATACCAAGTATGAGTAATCAGCTTATCAAGAAGTAAGCATGATGAAAAAAATGAAAGAACGACAATGCTAGTTTCTTGAATTCAAATCAAATCTATACAAAGCATCCAAATTCTGGAAAATAAACATTTGTTTTATTTGAGTTAGAGCAGACACCAGATTGCAGAGAGAGATAGATTGGCACTCGCAAACGAGGAAAATTCACTAGTTCCTGAAAATGATACTGTATCTACTACAATTGCCTATTCTAAAAGCTGTCAAAATTTAGCGTATGCTTTGCACATTTCCCTACATCGTCTTCTATTGTAGCTGATCCACCAGACCGAGCATCATGCTTTGCATTATAGTTTAAAAAGAAATAAACACAGCTTGCTATTGACACCAAAATAATGCAGATAAATTCTTACTTCTGGAAGCAGACATCAAACTGAATCTTCAGCCTTTGATCAGGACTATGACTACACGAAAGTGCTAAACGCAATAAGCTACAGCAGGGAAAGGTGTTACACAGGAAGATTATCCAAGTGATATCCATCAAATCCAAACCCGCTTTCAACAGCTCCTGTGCCTTCTTGCTGCTATAATGAGAAAATGCTTGGATTAGTTAATAAATGCAATAATTTACAGGCATGTTTGGCGAAGCATATTTTTTCTCACTTTTACACAACTAAATAGACCAATAAAAGATTAATGGTTTTCAAACTTACTAATTTACATAGAACAAAACTTTATGTGTTATGAAAACAGCTCCCATTCACTTTCAATATCTAATAATACTCTTTTTCAAGGTTTAGACAAAACTTTATGTGTTATGAAAACAGCTCCCATTCACTTTCAATATCTAATAATACTTTTTGCCAAGGTTTAGAAATGAAGAGGCTTGCCTGTTTGAGAAGTGCACTCATGAGATCATCTTGACCAAACTGTTCAGAGAAGAAGGTATTCTGGAAGCCCATATTTGGCAGTCTTTCAGACTTGATCCTTTGTGAAATATCAGCCAGAGACAAGTTAAGTGGGTGACCAGGGTTTGAAGTGTTACCAATTCTTCCGTCCCCAACTGAGAAGGCTGCCTTACTAACAGACGCATTCCTGCTTTGTTCACTCTTATGGCTAGAAGAAAACCCTTGTTGAACTAAAATTGAAGGTAAAACATCTAAGCTCCCTTGTATGTTAGAATGCTGAGACACGTCAAAGGTTGATCCAACATTCTGCATACCCCAATCTTGAGTTCTATTCTGATTCAGCTCATCAGAAGTGTCATAATTAGGAAGATAACCTCTAGGCATTTTCATTTCCGAATTAACCTCTTCTTGCGGCATCCCTTTAGAAGTGAGAATCGATATACCTGAATTGCTCGTGAGAGGAAAACTGTTGCCCGGAAACTCGTCCCCCTGATTTATGGAAAACTCTAGATCTGGAGAGGGCTGTGAAACTGAACCAAGTGTTCCTCCGTGAACATTTTCAATTCCATTTCGCGGCAAGACAGAGCTAGGGAGTGCCCGCGACAACATGGGCTGACCTGGAGACGATGGAAGAGTCAAGACATGGGTGCCACTGATTTCATTTAATATTGGTGTCCTAGACTGAGATTGAGACATCTGTGTCAGTAGAGAGCCGGTTTCACTTGACTGAGAGTGGAGTTGTGTATTCAGGTTCCCGAACGATTGCGCAGATTGACGCAAAGTGGCAAGCTGCTTCAGTTCCATATTTGTAGGGATACCATGGAGCAAATTGATTTGCTTACTATTATTGTTAAGCAGTTGTGAATCCTCACCAAACCTTAACTTGGGACTTTCAAAGCTGAAAAGATTTCTTTGATCAACTAGGTGAACTGGTACAGGTGATTTGTTTGTAGCCTGACCAAAAGAAGCTGCCTGGATTGTAGCAAGGTTTTGTGGTGGAAGCTGACCTGAAGCAGCAAGAACTTGAAGATCAAGCCCATTGAGAGAAGACATTGGCCCAAAGGTTGAATCTGTAGGTCCCATAAAGGCATTATTGAGTCCACTCTGATGCTGTGATACGCCACTTAGCCTTCTTAGATAAAGACGATACTTCTGCATCAATAAGGTTGCTAAAGTTAGAAGCTTCCAAGAGAAGTGAATCACAGGTCAAAAGATGAAAACATTTACAAATAAATGACAAATATCTCAATCGAGCGTCTGATGAAGTGGAAGGAAAAACGTAGTACAACCTGAAGATGGCTTGCAACGTTCTCCCTTGTAAGCCCAGGGACATTCATTAGTTCCAGGATTTTCTTAGGAACAGCCTCTGCAATAATTCGTAGAGTTGGAACATAATGAATACGAGTTTATATGATAGCAGACTTATGCAGGAAAAGGAAAATTGCCAAAGTCAAAATTATCCTAAGAATAACATTCCCATTCTTGGTCAGAACTACACATCCACGGAACATAGATATTCGACAGTGGACGGATATCTGAAAAACAGTATTTCCAATAAGCAAAAGTAACTAGATTCTAAAGGAATTTTCCTGAGTATGAAATGTATAGAGTATCAAATAATACGAGTAACAAATAAATAGTAGTAAATTGAAGTAAAATATTTAAGATAACAAAATGGTCAGAAAAAGAATAGGTTGGAGAAGATTCATACTGTCTAGTCCAAGGTGATTAACAGCGGTGACAAACTGCTGATGGAGCTCAACCGACCAAACCACACGTGGTTTCTTCAATGTTGATGGATCATCTCTTTCTTCTGCTTCTTCTTCCTCATCCTTTCTTTTCTTTGGATTTTTCCAACTCCCCTCATTGGCTGAAGATGAATATTCAGCATCTTCAGGTGGTTTTTGCTGCTGTTCTCCATCTTCCACACTTCCTGTTTGTTCATACTCCTTTCCCTTATAATCAACCTTTTTTTTGCGAACCACATGCTGCCATATATTCTTCAGTGCCTCAATGCGAACCGGTTTGATGAGATAATCCACCGCACCATGAGTAATCCCCTTCATCACAACTTTTTTGCTATCATCCGCAGACATCACTAACAACCACACAACCAAATATCAAAGTAAAGACAAGTCTATACGAAACAGGTATTCTTGGTTTCAGGTTGAACAGAGTCCGAAAATAATGAATTGGGAAACTTACTGATAACGGGAAGGTCCATCTCGAGTCCAACATACTCAAGAAGTTTGAAACCATCCATGTCCGGCATGTGAACATCACTTATAACAATGTCATAACCATTCTTGTTCTCCCTTAGATAATTTAAGGCAAGCTCTGCCCGATTGCACTTGGTAACTGAAATTCCCCGTTAAATTAGATCAGCCTTCTAAGGAATTATGAAAAACATTTCCCAGTCCGGAGACATGCACACCCAACAATGAGAAAATATTTGAGCATAAAGATTGAAGATTTGACGGTACATCTACTAAAACAAGCATTTCTAACATTATAATTTTGGCGTGAGATCTTGCAAACCATCCGTTTTTTTTTTTTTTTAGGCTTTTCTCTACAGAAAATGAAGTTCCACAGTCTCCATATTACGCTATCACAAACTTATCTCCATTAATGGATTAAATTCTCTTTCCTCTAGTCAAGCACATATTATAAATTCAAAAAAGGAAAATCTGGACAAATTAAACAGAGAAAAATGTATTTTCACATTTAAGACCTGTTGTGTGAACAATCATACAAAACCCACACAAAAAATATATAATAATAATAATAATAATAATAATAATAATAATAATAATAATAATAATAATAATAAAAATGCAGATTTGAACTTCAAAATAACATGATTATTGCCACAAAAAAAAAAAAAAAACCCAGAACTGAACAATTCTGGGAACAAAATTTACAAACACGTATTTGTGTGTGTTTGTTAAAGGTACCTTCATAGAGGCAATTCTTGAGCATCTTCTCCAAGATCCTGAGACAAGTGGGGTCATCATCCACAACAAGTACTCTGAGACCCGCCGGAAACTGGTCGGAGACTCCATCACCGGATTTCCGAGTAACGCTTGAACTCGATACAGACATGGATTTCACTGCTTGTGAGCCGCCAAGATTCATTTTTTCTTCAATTTCCACACATATATGAACCCAGATGGAAAAACTAAACCAAGTAATCAAAAACTCTTAACTTTCTACTGCGTATAATTTCTGATTTCACCCTCCAAGAAAAAAATATTAAGGAAGAAAAGGATAATAAATGGAATTTCAAGATTTCCAACTCTTTTCAATGTTTTGCTGCAAGAAAAAGTGGGGAAAAGAGGGAAAAAATTGCTATATATATGTGGGTATATATAAGAACATAAGATTAAAAGACATCGTTTTGTGCTTATGTGCTTCCTGAACAATTTTTTTTTTTTCTTTGGGAGTTTTTTGGATTAATTCTGATTTTTTTTCATGGATAGTGGGACACTCTTTTCATTGTGGATCCAGCTCATATATGAGGTCAAATAACCCCACGCCAGCTGAAATTGAACAATGTGGCTGTACAGGCCCACAGCCTGTACAAGCCAGACATATTATAAGGGTTGGGTAATTTTTTTTTTTAAATAATCTCGCATCCCCTCACACAGTATGTGAGGGACCATGTACAAATCCTGTGAACATTAGGTATTTTTAGCTGAAATTTCATCGTGCACATAAACACAGTGGAAATTTCATTTCTTGAATGCAAGTAAATGTGAATTATTTCCATTTTCTAGGGTTTTTCTTCCAAAATGAAACGAGTTTAATTTAGAATATTGAATAAAGAAAATCTTTTAACATTAAGGATTGTAGGTTACATATTAATTTGATGAAGAGGAAATCTAAAAAGATTTCCTTTACCTTAATAAACTTTTATTAAGTTTTAAAATTTTTATGACATTTTTTAGGGATGTTTACATTGACTTATTTCAAGATTAATTTAGAAATATAATAACTTAATTTATTCTTAGAATTAATATTTTTACTTTATAGTTCGCACCCCAACCATCCCATCACCATCACCATCACCATCGCTCTCTCCCTTTATTACAATTTACAGATGAGAGGAAATAGGTAAATTCATTCGGATTAGGAGGTAGAAAAGTAGGATGATGGAAATTTGTAGGCAATACTAAAATTGGCTTTTTCTAAAATTGGCGAACATACAAAGATCTTAAAATTTCCAAACTTCTGACTATTATCTTTAGGACAATTGTATTTGTACCGAATGACATGTATCGAAAGTTATTCCCCCTTTTGCAATGCATGTGAGCCCCGCGCTAATATAAAAATCCCTAAATGTGATCGCCACCTCCTATTGTGAATAGTAAGTAGGTAAAGGATTGGACTGAAATTGAACTCTTTGTAAGCACCAGTATTTAGGCAAGTTCTTATTCCTTAACTTGTTGGGGCACATTCTGCGATTTACTTTTCTTACGATATTTCAGGGGCGAGGCGGGGCGGTGGGTGCCCTTAAGGTTGAGGTTCAACCTTTTTTTAATAAGTAGGTAAATAATTAGGTAAAAAGATAATAGGGAAGTAATAAATGAGAATATTTTACAATACATAGTATAAGCTTTAATTCTAACATTTTCTAAAGTGAGCAATGAGAGACTTTCAAGGTATGATATAAGCTTTTATCTATGAAACATTTGTACGTGAACTCTTATAATTCTTATTATTGTAATATGTGTAACTATAAACAGATGAGTAAAAAGACATCATAAGAATTGTCCAGCATGATTGTAGCGTATTATGTAATGAACACATGAATTACAAGATATCAAAAAAATCATCGAAACGTAACTTGTAAATCTTCTCTTATAGTAATGACCCTTACCTTCACTGTATTCCCCCCCGCCCCCGCCCCCCCCCCTTCCCTCCACCCTTCAAATTCATTTTCAATCACACATTTTTTAATAAAATAATTTTACACGTAATTCATAAAAATATCAACACATACTATTGAAAACTCGTTACACTAATTAGTAAATTTTACCATCCATTTTTAAAATCTCTAGTGCATATATATTTTCTTTGTTGCACTTTATCAGTAGGGATGGAAAACTTCTTTGCCCTCGATCTCCACATTACCTTGCCCATAATGGTAAATTGACGGGGATGGGAAACAAGACTTCCCTTGAATTCTATGAACTAGTTCGATTTTTTTATTTTTTTTTATTTTAAGTTTTATGTTTTGCAATTTAAATTGTATTTAAAAGAATAAAAAATAAATAGTTAATTAATCGGGATAGTAAATAGTGATATTTAATCCATATCCAACCCCTCCTTGAAAATTTTTGACTGGATATGAACGAGGATAATCGTCACGTTCCCATTGTCATCCCTATTTAATATTTATTAATTCCGTAAATAATTTAATTGTAGTGGTATCCAAAATATTTCATAAAGCAAGTCCTTGGTACCATTGCACTTGGAGAATTGCTTAACAAATACTTTCAGGTAAAATAAAATAATCAAGAATTATATGCATGGTTACTCTTAATGAAATGAAGGAGCAAAATTGATTGCAAAGACGGTACGAAGTTTTATTGTATTGATCTTATAGCCAGTTTATGTATTAACAATATATACGTAGTCACTAATTAATCTTAAAATTAGAAATAAGAAAGGTTAGTGATATTTTTGAAATGTGAAGGAGTGTCTATTTTACTAATTCTTTATTTGTTGTTGCGGCTATGTCAAAGAGTGAATTTGAATAAATAAATGTGTATAATCACTAGAAATTTAAGTAATTAGACTATTGTTTGATATAAAATCAAAGTATGATGTATACATCTATTTGTGAAAAATTGAGCAATACGTCACATATGTTGAGATAATAAATATTCCTTGCAAGAACAATATAAGGGGGCCATACACCTCAAAAATAACACTTCCGTTATTGTAAGAAATAACAATATCAATACATATAAGGCACATTTAGTATGTTTTCTCTTGTTGTCGATCGTGGTCAAGATATTTCTACTCAACCGATGATTCCATGAAGTCATATTTAGCTTATAATTGTTTAGGGTCTATTTTGTTTGAATTTCAGTTTTGAGTTTTGAGTTTATTTTCAATTTTATGTTTTGATAATCTGTTTTAAGATTTCTAAAAATGCATTTGATTTGTCATTTTGAAAAATTATTTCTCAAAATAGAAAACTAGAAAACAAGTTTTGTTATAGATTTTGAAAAATTGATTATTCAGTAAAAAATTAAAATAGAATAATTTTATGTTAATATATTATCATGTAGTACTATATTTTAAAGTTGATGAATCTTCCAGTATTTTCCTGAGTACAAAAATAAAATGAAAATAAATAATAAATTGAATTTAAAATATATGAAATTAAAATAAAATTTAATTATGTGAATCGGGAATATTTTTATTAGTATTTGCGTAAATAGATTTTTTGAATGTGTATAAATAATCATTAAGAGATTGAACAATTTGTTATTTTTTTGTAATTTTTATTTTTTAGAATTTTTTAGAATTTATAAATTTTAAATTAATTTTTCTTGATTTTTGTTTTATTTTATATTTTATTTTTAAAAATTTTTTATTTTTAAAATTCTGTTTAAACAAATTTTTATTTAAAACTTGTTTTCCATCTTTTAAGTTTTTTTTCCCCAAAATTTTTATAATGAACACTCAAAACGTCAAAATACGTTTTGAATTTTATGTTACAAGTTTATCCTTGTTTTTAAAAGTGCATTTTCAAAAATATCAGATCAGACACATTTTTAATATTTTGTAAAATTGAAAATAGTGTGAAAACGGCAAACTAAACACATCCTTATTTTCTCGGATTTTGACGTTTGTTCCTCAACATATGGAGCTAGAGATTGTGGGGTAAATCTCTGTCTTTTGAAGATAGTGGAAAGTTGCTTTGTGTTGATCAAAACTTATCCAAAATGGATAGTATAATGAGGAATAAAATTGGGTTGGCAACTTTAACCTCGGCAATTTTTTTGTTATCTTCCTTAGTTTAATGAACTCATCTTTATGAAAATTTAGTGTAATCCCACTAAGTAAACAAGAAGCAACCAACCCCATTTTCTTTAGAATTGGGGACGATTTAGTTATTTTTCCATTAAACAATCCATTAACTTTCCTCGTAAGTATGAGGTTTCTTTAAAATATGTCCAAATACTTGAATTATCAATCTTGTTGATGTGTATTTACTTTTATTATCTTCTATATTCTAGCATCCTTTTCGTTTAACAATTCAACACTTGGCGTCATAATTATGTGTCGGAAATCCAATAATTATTTTTTTAAACTTAAATTTTAACCACATATTATGCTCCCGTTTGGCTTCCATTTTTTGGAAATGAAAATAGACAGAATAGTGTTTTTTTGAAAAATGAGTAATTGAAAAAGAAGGGAAAGTTTTCGATTTATATATAATATTATTTTATGAATGATCGTGTGATTGAAAATAGGAAAGAGAAAAATAAAATGTAATAAGATTCAAACGGGGGCAATATGTCCATGTTGGATAGCATTCTTTTAAAACTCTATTTTTCTCTTACTCATATTCAACAACTCATTCTCGTAATACAATATTATTTATGCAAACCAATTTTTGTCTTCTAATTTTTAACCACACATTCTCCAAATTTTTCTCTCGAGTTTCAACTATAAAAAGGATTAACATCTTTTCCTTTTCAAGTACAATAACTAAAGCATTTTAATCAGTTACATAATTATTTCTTCATTTTCATATATTATTTTACAATTTTCCCTTATGTCTCTTTCCTGAAAAAATATCGCAGACTTATATTCCCCATTGTAACGTGAGCAATGATGTAATCCAGAATAAGGTTTTTAAATGAATAATAAAATCATTAATCCACTATGATAACTGTATGAAGAACTACTTCTCTCTTCAATTTCAGGTCTCGTATTTTTTTATTAGAAGCCCGTAAAAGTAAGACGTGCAAACAAAGTTGTTATTAAATAAGAGCAATGTTACACGTACAGAGTTTTCTTCACAGAAGTTTCACAAAATTTCACCTGGCGTAGTCTAATTGGCAGTTGGCAAAAAAGAAAGAAAAAACAGTATACAAATCTAACAGTACATGTAAAGAAAACCCTATACGCTTAGCTTATTTCATTAAATAACTCTCATATTTTATAAATTGTTTCTTAAGAAATTGTACAATAAATACAGCTTTAGTGATATAAAATAGCAGGAGCAATCAGACTTTTCTCATTGGTATCGAAATTGGACATTGGTCCTATCTTGTTAGCTCCAATTTGTCACGCTTTGATCAATCTCTCTAACCAGCTTGAATTGTCATATCCTATTTCCTAATCCTATTCGATTTAGTTAAAAATTAAAATTTTAATAAATTTTGATAAAAAAAATTGATAACATATGGGACGTTTGTTTCTCATTTTTGTAAAAATGAGAATGAAAAATATAATCGTTATGGACCCCACACAAGAAATAGAAATTCAAATTTGATAACTTAATATGATGGATAACGGTCATATTTTTTTATTTTAATGGAGAAATAATGGGAAACAAATGAGGGCATAATTGAAAAGTTAATAAAGTTATAATCCCGCAAAATATATAATTAAAATGAATTTTAAAAATGAGAATAAAAAACTTAATCTCAAATTTATCTCAACAATGTAACATATATATAGAAATCCAATACCCTTTTGTTTATTTCAATGAATAAAGTGTCATCAAAAGGTCAAAACCTCAAAAGTTTGTGTCAAGATTGATTCCACGTCAGCTCCAAACATGCAAACCATTAACTCATTCAATTATGTTTTCATCATTCAACTATAAAAAATTTAATAATATTAACTAATTAATGTTTATTGAAGGTTTTAACTTTCTACCGTCAGTAAGACGCTTTTAAGGGAAACAGAATATTGTGGTTACCAACGAACATAATTTACAATTTCACGTGCGGTAAATTATCTGGATGTAATTCATTATATGATGCCACGTGGCTTTTCCACTTAAAAAGGTTTAACAAATCATAAATTTAAGAAAAATGATTCTCAACCAGGTGCAAAATCAGGCTTAAAAACAGGAAAGCCGAGGTGGCAACACCTCGGCTCTTAGATTTGGAAAAAAAAAAAAAAAAAGTAAGTGAAATCGGGGGCCGAGGTGGCATGTTTTTGAGCCTGTTACTGAGCCTGGTTCAATAGTAAGGCTGTAAGTTTAATTACCATCTCTCCCTGACCCTCCTTTTTTAAAATTCATTTTTTTTTAAAACTCACTTTCAACCATAAATTTCATCGTATTTACAGTTTTTTATTAACTTTTCAACTATGAAATGGCTACTGCAACCTACTGTTGATGCAACGGAATCGCTAGGGGGTGGAAGGATTAATAGTGACCTTCGTTATTAAATCCAAACAAATTAATCGGTTCACTTTAAAAAAAAATCGAAAATCATTCCGACCATGGGATTGCTTAAGAATAAGTTGGTTCGGCATCGATACTGGATGATTCAAAACACAAACGGACTAGTTCACCTCAAAAACCAACTTATTAATGTCAAAATTTTATTTTATTTTATATATTCTCATAGATCTCAAATTTGTCGTGATGGCACGTTTTGGTGTCTTATTGTCTATATTCCACTTGTGGACCCGAGCACTCCGCTGTAACCCGATACATTATGGAGTACACGAACCAAGAAATTAAAATTGTAGTACTTAATGGGCCCCAATTTCAATTTTGCCCCTAAATTGGTGCACATGTCCCTATTGTCCCTATCGACCGTCCTCAGGACTAAAGAGGAAAACTCATTTTTTACCACTACGGGTTAAGCCACCAAGTAGGTCGAATTCACGACTTTGTTGGCAAATGTTGGGTTAGGATGTAATGTTCACTACATAATTCTAGTATAGTTTATAATGTTTTAAAATCGATGCATTTATTCATTTAAAAAAAGGTTGAGATCAAAAGTCGAGAATTAAAAAGTCGTGGCAAGTCGAACAGGTGATAAAAAATTAAATAAATTTATCCTTTTTTAAAACTGAAGTAGACGAAATGTTTTTATCACGGATCCCATGTTTGGCTCCCAAGGTTCCGCGCCTCGGGCCAACCGTCTCCTCTTGTTTAGGTCAACAAGCTCGAAATAACTAGCGCACACATGCACGCTTATAAGTAGAATGCTAGTAACTAGACAATACCTGCATATGATGTTATTGTTGGTGCACAATTCGATAATATTATTTGACGACCTTGTCATGCCATATAAGGAGAGGATCACTCTCGGTGCGTAACACATGGTGCAAGATGTCTTGAACATCATAAAAAAATATGTTTATGTATGTAAAAGACTATCAACCCAATAATCCATACTTATATATTTGTGCATTTTGTACAATAAATAGAATGATATTTATATTTTTTTTAATAGTAGAATTTTTATTAGTGTCTCGATTAGTAGGTTCAAATCATGCCGCTATCCTAGTATAAAACATCCTTAAACAATTTAATATGATTTAAAATTGAAGAGTGAGACGAATAATGATATTGAGTAAATATTCTTTTTATAAACTCAATTATTGAATAATGAACGGTAGCCATTTTTGTACTTGGGTTGGTTTATGATATTAGCCGGGGGCGGACCCACATGGGGTCAAATGACCCCAAAGTTTTTTGGACTTTTTTTTTTTTGTTTTTTTGTTTTTATGTTTTGGCTGAAAACTTAATTTTCTGCATCAAAATGTCCATATCCTAAATCTATATCCATATCACATGATCCATATCCATTATTTAGTCCATAGATATATCGTATAATTCACTAATTTCTTCCCAAAGTGCAAACATCGAACGTGAACAACAAACAACCAATTTTTCCTTTTTGTTCATAATACGTTCTTCGAAAAAAAAATTTTGACCCCATAATTCGAACTGTCTGGGTCCCCTCCTGATATTAGCCATTTATGGTTTATTAAAAGTTGGAATTATAGTGATAGATGACTAGTAAAATAGAACGTGGCAGTTGAAATTTGGTTCGCATAATGGAATATTACTTGTGGAAATGGAATTGTTGAGAAAGTGTTTGAAGAAAAGGATATTCCAAGACAGCACTTGAGATTGAAACCTTACATTTGTCTGGGTTTGTATGGAAGTAGAATGAATTAGCTGGTTAAAAAGTGCCTGGTCCTGGCTCTTCATGAGTCCGGCTGCCCGATCTGGTTTATACCAACTAAAGACAAATAATTAATTTGAGCGGTACAATTCATTAGAATGGAATAAAAGAAATATGTCCAACTCCTTGTTATGAATTGATTTTGACAAATCATTTAAGTAGAAATCGTTAGTCATAGACTCGAAGGTCGAACATATTCTACTCATGAGTAGATTATCATAGTTAATTTAATTGTTCGAAACCAATTTTCAATGAATGAGAAACTAAGGTCATATTCAACCCACTTATATATGTGGAATTTGTTTGAAAAATCAGAAGGATATTATGGAATATTTTTGATAGTTTAAAATTACCAAATAGCTTGGACCCAAAATGCGAAATTAAACCAATAAAAAGTAACAAATCACTTATTAATTATTTCCAGATGATTAAAGTAATTAACTTAATTAATTCCTATATTTAAATAATCACAAATATTTCGATCATAAGCAATAAAAAGTAAATAAAACCAAATATGACCACGAAGGAAAATTTCTAACTGGATAAAAAATCTCAGGGCAAACTTGCCAGTAAAATTCATTAAAAAAGTTAACTTACAATTAGTTCGGATACTGTTAAATCTTAGCTGACTACCTAACTTGTAAATCATCGAGGAATTCATGCGATTGTGCATGTCTGCACTTTTTAGAACTCTAAGCTACTTTTCTCTTTGTATGGTCAATAAGAACGAACCACATCCTTGTGCGCCAAAACTCGAAGCGCCTTTTCCCAAAACTCCAGTACTTTGAAGACTAATTGGCGCATGTAAGGTTTTGTTTTAGTGTTTGATCAAGGACCTTTTTGTGCTTTGATCTGTAGGTTGATACAAGAGATATTGGACTATGAATATGGCTATCAAAGGATACTCTTTGGACTTATAACAATGACTACCCAAGATAGATCAATATATGAATATTTTGTTCTTGTATTGAATCTAAGAATCAATGTGTGTTTTGGATATTCAATTACGTAATCCCTAATGTAATAATGATTCAACACACATTGAAATGTTCATGAGGTTGTATATTTATAGTGGAGGTGTTTAGGATGCAAAGGAGATAAAAAAATATGCGGCTTATACAATTTGGGATTGCTGTGTATCGAATAGTCATTCAAGCAAAATCTTTGCAGTAAGCAAGAGATCATCCTGCAACTTGAGCACCAGGCTCAAGCCAAACGAGTGGCAGAGTCCCTATTTTGAGCACTCGAGTGCCACTCGCGTCTTTTAATCAACTTCTCGAAGCCCAAATTTTGATCCTTTTTTTTTTTTTTTTTTTTTTTTTTTTTTTTTTTTTTTTTTTTTTTTTTTTTTTTTTTTTTTTTTTTTTTTTTTTTCTTTTTTTTTTTTTTTTTTTTTTTTTTAACTTTCTTTGGATTCTATCAACCTCATACTATTTTTACCATAACTAGAATTCAATAAATCCTATTAATACAATTCGAGTAGGTCTTGATTTTAACTAAAAAAATTGTGAATTACAAATTTGAAAATTGCTAATTATAATTTGGATTTGCCAATTTTAGGATTAATATCGATGAAAATTCATGTATTTTTTAGCATGACATCTTCAAAAATCACATCTTTTTTTGGATATATATTTTCAACAAGATTTGTCCTTTCATTGAATTATGTCTTTTGATTTGAATCATTATATATAGACATTTGAATCGTTATACATAGGCCTAATGATTGAAATTTCTAATCATTCACTTCATCCTTGTATCATATTGATGCATATTCACTTCAAAATGTTTTCAACAATTACTTTCAATCAAGTTTCATTTAAAATGTATTTCAAACAAAAGTAGGTTCGCTGGCTCATGTAGTTTGAAGTGCTGCTATTATAGAACACGATCGTTGTAACACGCATGTATGACATTATCATCTTAAGAAGAAATAGTCAAACTCTTACCTCGATCAAATTCATATTCATGTATTTCTCGTTTCTACATTTACATATTTGATTCCAGTAAGTTGAAATTCTTTTTGAATGTATACAAGTGAAATATTAGTAATCTAAATAAAATTTATGCCCGATTATTTTACAAACACCGGTTTTACTCTACTATATATCAACCACTTATTGATTTAAACACAAAGGAAAATTGATTAAAGTATGTAAAATGGGATTCAACTATTTCAAACAATTTTTAATAGTAAAATTTTAAGTTTGAACAATAAAATGATTAAGACCTAGCTCAAATGGTAAAATCGAGATCTTATCAGGTTATTGATCTAAGTTTGAGCCTCCTTTAGAGGATATGGATGAAAATCAAAAGAAAAAAAAAAGTTTGAACAGAAAAGAAAATAGTGCTAACTGTTACAGCTTGTTTGAGCCCCATTTTGGGAAAAAATGTGTTTTTTAATAGTGATTTTTGGAGAATGTGTGGTTAAAAAATAAGAAATTTTTTTATTTACAAATAAAATTATTTTATTGAAAAATGTATGGTTGAAAATGAATTTTGGAAAAAAAAAAAAAAAGAGTTTTTGATAAAATGGGACTCAAACAAAGGCATATTGTAATCACTATCTACAGAAAAAGAGTGCTAAAAATGGTTTACTATCCATAGTTAATGCTATATATTATTAATGTTAAGTATTAACTTTACCAATTTTTTAACATTATATTGACGATCAAATTTTTCCATGATCCTTAAGTTGCTCTGAAACAAAAGGCCTAAACTATACTCTCGATTTCAAATGACGATATTCACATTCAAAAGCTAACGGCAGATGTTATCCTCCCCATTCATTTTCTAATGCTTATTAGTTGTCAATATTGCAAATTATAAACTATGGAGGAAGTTTAGTTTTTTCTTTTTGGGATAATTGCAGCAATGGTCCCTAACCTTTCATAAATTAGTAGTTTGAGTCCAAATGGATTCCATTTGATCGTTAGTGATTAGAATAATGAAATTTGACCAAATTTTAAAAGGGTAAAGTAGTAACTTTACAATTTTAGTATTAAAAAAAATAAAAAGAAAAATGCTATTAGCTTCTATTGTATATTACTTCCCAACCCATCCAACCCCACCTAAACCAAAAATGGGGAAAATCCATCCTGCCAACATCGCCACCCATTACTGTCGGCTGTGCCACTGTCGAACTACTACCATTGATCATTTCATCTCCACCTCTCTCATACTCTCTTTTCTCACCATCTTTTACTCCATCTCCTTCATTACAGCTCAAAATTTTCTCCTAGACTCGTCGCTCTGCTGTAGCCTTCGCCCTCACCTTGGACAGCCTTCAGCCTTCCAAAACCACACAATTCAAGAAAGAGAAAAGGCCCAGATGTCAAAGAGGACAAAAAAAAAAAAAAAAAAAAAAAAATAACAGAAGGTCAAAAGCCCTAACCGAGAATCAAAACCTTTTACTAGGACCGAATGCACATGTGCTACTCCTTTGACACCCACCCTTGATTGGGTTCCTTTCGAAACACCGTCCAATCAAACACCTAATTTAATTTCCCCTGAAGTCCATGAGCTTTTAGGCTAAACAAGCCCACTTTGAGGGATGTGTAAGGATTTTTTAATCCATTGATAGGCCTATATATGTAAATAATTGTGTGTTAAATTAAAAGTTATCAAATTCGGTTAAACCCAATTTAAAGTGATCTAATAAGATTTTGATTTTGGGCCGTTATACATCCAATTAAAGTATGTGTTTATTTTATGTGTAGAGACAGGGCAGACACCTAATTCAATGATGGGCTAAATTAGGTCAAAGGGTATCAGTATATATAAATGATTATGGTCCCCGAATCACACGTAGAGTACGTATTATTCATACTTTTCTACATCCCATCACAGAGAGAAAAGGAGACTGCGTATATA
>NC_036258.1:5605624-5606609 GCF_002742605.1 Olea europaea var. sylvestris | reverse complement strand
TGGTCAATAATATTTTATAACGTTCATAGACGACTTTTCAAGATATGGCTACATATATCTCATTCATGAAAAATCACAGTCACCGAATGTGTTCAAAAACTATAAATTCGAAGTTGAGAACCAACTCGACAAAAGGATTAAAAGCGATGAATCTGACCGAAGTGGTGAATACTATAACAGATATGACGGTTCAGGTGAATAACGTCCAGGACCATTTGCTAAATTCCTAGAGGAATGTGGCATCGTCCCACAGTACACTATGTCGAGTTCGCGCCACTATAAATGGTGTTGCTGAGAGACGAAACAGAACGTTTAAGGACATGGTGAAGAGTATGATTAATCACTCTACCTTACCAGAATCTCTCTGGGGTGAAGCATTAAAGACCGCAGCGTATATACTCAACAGAGTTCCAACTAAGGCCATTGATAAAATCCCATATGAGCTTTGGACGGGCAAGAAGCTTAGTTTGAAGCATATACATATTTGGAGGTGTCCAGTTGAAGCAAGACCCCATAAGCCAAATGAAAAGAAACTGGACGCAAGGACCATCAATTGCTACTTTATTGGATATTCTGAAAGGTTCAGGGGTTACAAGTTTTATGATCCCATAACTAAGGTAATTTTCGAGACAAGAAATGCTCGGGTTTTTTGGAGGATATTGAGTTTGCGGAGGGAGAAAGGGTTACAGATTTTGTTTTTGAGGAGAAATATGTTGAAATTCCTCCAATTGTCATTGACAATGATTAGGTTTCTATCCCTGACATTGTTTAAGAAGTAACTCCGGATCAAGACAATGTCATACCACCCTCTTAAGATCAACAAATTGTTCCAGAAGAACAAACTCTACAGCCTCAAGAACCAATGACATTAAGAAGATCCACTAGAGAAATGAGAAGTACGGTTTCGGATGATTATATTGTATTTCTCCAAGAACATGAAGTTGACATTGGAATGGTGGAAGATGATCCTATCAACTTCCGTCAA
>NC_036258.1:5601141-5602048 GCF_002742605.1 Olea europaea var. sylvestris | reverse complement strand
TGATTATGTTCTTGCTAGAATTCTACTAGAAGGGTCTAATTAGCTTGTTTACTAGAAATGGGTCAAATATTGATTACATGTGTATAACTCTATGTATGTGGTTGAGGCGACAACATTGGGTGGTGCTCGTTAGTGCCGACGTTGGGTGGCGATGACAGGTGGTGGTAGCTGTGATGATTTAGTGTGTATGGGTTGGAAGGGGGTGGTGAGGATGGGGTTATTGAAGGAGATAATTGTACCCTTTTTTTCCTTTCTTCTTTAATTTTTTTTAGTTTTTTATATTAAATTTATAAAGTTACCATTTTGCCCCTTTTTAACATTTGTCAAATTTTAGTATTCTGGTCAGCTAGCAGTGTTTTCGACCATTTGGATCACAACTGCTAATTTATGAAAGGTTAGGGACTTTAATTGGCACAAATTGAATATTGGAGTAAAGTGTGCAAAAAAAATAAAAAAAAATAATAATAATTAAAGATTAGAGATTGTTACTGTAATTATACCCTTATTTTTTCTATTTGTAATTTTGATGTTTAAATGTTCTATTTACTTAAGTTTGTTGGTTGGTGATGTGCTAATTGTCAGATCATGGCTAAATGCAAGGTTTCAGTCAATTTTTTCAACTTCTGGTAGGATGATTCAATCGCAGGATGAAGAGTTAGATGAGAATCTATTTTTTGCTTTTCGCATCTCAGTAAGTCAAGCATGGTGTGTTTGATAGATAGGAAATTTCATGAAAAATAGAATTGCAATTCTATCTTTTCATTTTTTTGGTATTTGATTGCCAAAAATTTCCTTTGAATTCATTTTTCACCTTTTGATGCCACATTGACATTTTCCTTCTTTTTGAGTAAAATGAATTCTCACCATTTTCCCAGATTATTGTAGCAAATTTTATTTTTCGTTTTTT
>NC_036258.1:5581706-5601041 GCF_002742605.1 Olea europaea var. sylvestris | reverse complement strand
GGATTTTTGCCTTTTCTTATGGTAGAAGAGTTCTTTGAAAAAGTTACATTATGTCACAGTTCTCTTGTTGGAAAAAAATAATTTTGAAAAATTATGCGAATATGTTCAAATGTAATTTTTTAAATATCAAAGGTAGTTTTTGTCTTTTTAAAATTCCCGTCAAATGGATTTTTAGTACATCTCAAGTCATGAGGCTAGGGCAACTTGGCACATCAAAAGAACGATAAAGCTGTGTAATCGAGGACAAAATTGGTCATGGACAACTCTGGTAGCTTCTACTAATTACAACACGATTTTGTCATGAACTCACTTTCACCTAGTGGAGCTACACATTAAGTTGTCTAAAAATCAACCACTTCTGGGTCTTATTTCTCTTTTTGACTAAACTGTGTAAATTTTAAATTGTTAGTGTTTTGTGATTGAATTATGCTATTTGTACAAAATGTGTACAAATTTAGTTCACAAAATAAGTGTTGATAAAATTNTTTTTTTTTTTTTTTCAAGAAAAGCATAGTTGAGTTGTTTATAAAATGATGATTCTACGTTGGAAGTTGTTCACGTAAAGATTGACAAAGCTAATGATGCTTAATTGGCATTTTCAAATGATAAGTCACACTAGGATTGAAACGTGATACGAAATCTAAGTCACACTAGGATTGAAACGTGATACGAAATCTTACAGGAGGCAGCAATGAAGAATTTTGGATCTTATATTTGGTGGAAAGCTATCCTAAACATTGTAATAAATACTATCAAAAATATTTATTTGTGTGTGACAACTTTGTTATACTTCTCTTGCATGTTCAATTAGGTGAATCGAATGAACTTAAATAAAATTAAAGAAGAAAAAAATTAAAATTATGTTTATTGTACTGTCTAGTCTGCTTTGTAAAGACTATTCTAGAAAATCATATCTTCTGCTCAAAATTGTATACTTTTCTCGGTTTGTATATGTTGGAACTTCCTTTTGCCATCCGCTTACTAATTGCATCAGCAAAGTATCTCTCATATTATTAGGACTTGAACTAAGTTCAACAATAACACATTGTTTATTTTGAATTTTGATGATTTTATTTGGACAGATATAGGGGCATGACGAAAGGTGAAGAGATTTTGAAGAAATAATGTATTTTAAGGAAGGAAAATGAAGTGCAAGTTCAAAGTACTGTTCCTTCTTCAATCCAGCGAGAAGAATAGGAAAGAATTGAGTTGAATATACAGGAATGGAAAAGAGAATAAGATCTTATGGAAATCCATAGTAACACTATGTGGATGCCTACTTATTACTCATTTTGTTTAATTAAATACGTTTAGACGTTGAACAACCTTATTTAAATAAACTTAGTCTTTAAAATGACCCCTGTTTATACAGCCAAATTTATTTTTGATGCGGAAACTCTCTCAAATGATCTTTAAATAGGTGATTTTCGGGCTCAATCCAACGTACCTTTATCTACCAACAACTAATCCAATCGGCTTCAAACCAGGGCCAATCTAATTCATCTCGATTGCTATTCAATCTTACCCATATAGGACAAGAAAAGATGATGATTTGTGACCACAAAGGCTAGGAGAAGACACCACAAAGGTATACTATGAAGGAACCATTAATTACATAAAGTAAACAANTGATGATTTGTGACCACAAAGGCTAGGAGAAGACACCACAAAGGTATACTATGAAGGAACCATTAATTACATAAAGTAAACAAGCATTTTGGACACTTCTAGAGGCTGTTTTTTCGCACACAAATGGGCAGCCGGGATTCCTTGATTTTTCTCACAAAACCACACAAAACATCACAAGAAAGTGGTTAAGATTATAGCCATATACATACTCTAGGGTTAGACTTTAAGTTGGACCATTAAAGAGATAAACGGGTAAAGATTCAAGTCATCCAAGAGGGAATACAATTGGGCCGGCTATAGCTCATAGACTTGATTGTTGGACTTATTTCATTCATCGTCCTATGCCTATGAAATAATATTAACCCACGTTAACATTATAGTTCGAGATTTATTGGGTATAAAAAACTTAACAATCTTTTATTGAAGTTATGCCACGTTTATAATTTTCATAAATGTGTGATTGCAATAGTTAAACTCAAATTTCTTACTACATTAATACTAAGGACTAGGTGCCAGCTTCCCAGGGGAGTTCTGTGTCTATATTTCTTGATATTTTAAAATTTTTAAGTTCTTTTTGTGGCCATAGTTGTTACAAGCATTTACATATTATTTCAACTTAGTATCATCAAACTTCATGGCAAGTTGGTAGGTTAGTGCTGTTTTGTAAGACAAATTGCGAGATCATTGAAGCAGACATTCATGATTTGTGGGCTCTTTTTCTTTCCTCTCCACTAAGAAAAAGCTCTCCAAAACAATGGAAGCCAGTTGTTTTCTTTTCATCATCTTATGGAGAGATCGACAAGCTAGAATAAACAGTAGTCAACAATAGTATGATGGTTTATTAGGTATTGAGTCTAATTCTTTTTAATTTTCCCAGAAGATCTTTGTACGGAATAAAATAACGAGATAGAGAAATATTTACGGAACGTTAATTTCTCTCACCAAATACTCAACTATCATAAGAAAAATAATATCCTAAACTTTACCAGACCTCACTGATTCCTACTCTTTAAACAGCCCACAAAGGGAACAAGAAAAATCAGAATGCTCTGCTTATAATTTTTCCTTCTAAAACCCTCAAGACTCGTCTACGTACACATGAAATTTACATAAATTTAAACCAATTTGGCAGGAGCAATATGTAACTAAAACAAGGAAATTGTCTTACCATTCAAGGCCTATTTCTTCCAAGTTTCAAAAGGGAACTTAATGTTTTGCTAAGGAAATCAATCCATTCATTATATTTTATTTCCTTTTAAAATTGATTGCAAGATTTTGGTAGTTTTTTTTTTAGCAATTCTCCCAACAGGGTTAGGGTTTAAAGTCGGGGAAAAATGATGAAAAGATCTATGTTCTTGATTTTCGCGTAAATGAAACCTCTGAAACCACACAAAAATCTTTAGTTAATGTAAGATTCGAATTCATTGCTTTTTGAGTGAGATTTTGAGAAGAATTGCTCTTTGAATAGCACAATATGACGAAGCTATGAGTTATGATCATGGTTTTAGCTAGTCATCCATGGTGTTTTACTCTCAAAGATACTTATCATCCCCCAATAATCTTGCCGGTCAAATTTTATTCATTATATTGTTTAGTTATGTTCAGTATTATGTAACATATATACACACTACGACATGTATTAATGGTTTTAGAGACACTAAACATGGGTGGAGATTCTCCATGATTTTCCTTCATTATTCCATGATTATTTATTCAACTTGGAATCTAATAGAGAGAACAGTAAAAGTAACAAACTTATGTTGGATTCTTACATATATGATCATTGTTTAAACAAATCATTTTCCAACAGATTTATGTTTTTGATAAGAAAAAGGTTGTAAACATAAGACCCCACAAACTTCCATTTACTAATGAATTCCAACAGTCTTGAGTTGGATATCAATCATTCTTCATAAATCCTAATAGTACTAATTCATTGCATACAACTTGCACCATGCTACATACTATTTAGAAGTTCTAAGAAGTCACTTATTGTTATTGACACGACATAATACATCGCACAAAGTTATCCGCAAGAAAACTATATCTAAAAATATATAACGATTCTAATATTCGGATCCTGAGTCAGGTTTGATTTTCGCAAAATCGAGGGTCTTTTTGCCTTGAAGCTTGTTAGTGACATAGTGCTTGCTATACTCTCCATGGTTGTATCTTCTATACTTGCACGGGTTGTTTTTATTCACAAGTTCTTGAATTGGTCCAAGTTCTATTTCATAACTCGGAGCATAAAATGTGACAATTGAGAATCTGTCCTTTTCTTGGTGAGTCACTGCTCTATGCTCCACACTCTTGTATTTGCCATTTGTTAGAACCTATAGAGTAAAAAAAAAAATTGGAGAATAAGCATAACCCTTTAAAACTTGTAAAGAAAAGGGAAAATTGCATCGCTAGCTGTGAGTAAAAAGTTGGTCATTAACCCTTCATTATAGTTGCATAATTAGCCTATAGAAACGGAATCGTTTAAATGTCAATTAAATGTTAATGTGGTTCTCATGAAACCATGTTCCACTTCAAGTTCGAGGACACTACCTGACTTTCTAAAGTTGAACATATGAGAGTCATGTGACCTTTTTAACGGAGATTTAAATGTTATCCATCACTGGAGACTGGTTATACAATTATAATAATAACCAATTTGATCTTTTTTAAACGTTAGGACCAAAATTTACCACTCGGATACTGATTCCTGCAAAAATAGAGAAAACAAGTAAAAGAAAATTTTTGAAGGATCTAATACCTCAATGGTGTCACCAATATTGATAACTAGAGCATTAGGAATTGGCTGAACTGGGATCCAAGAATTGTCTTTTAGTATTTGAAGGCCTACTGAGTTTCCCTTTCCTTGTTGTAAAACTGTAAGGGCACTTCCATCTGAATGGGGGCTTAAGCCCAAAACAAGGTCTGGTCTAGGGCATGCTGGATAGTAGTTCATTCTCACTGCTTGCACAGCCACACCAAACATTTCCTCGAAAATGTCGTCAGTCAGGTCGAGACTGATCGCTATGTACTTCAGTAAATTCTTGCACAGTTTTCGGATCTCTCTCGAGTATTCCTCCACTGTTCCACTATAAAATCATGATTTAAAATGTCATGTGCTTTTTTTGAAATATAAATCAACAAGCACGCGTGGGGTCAATAAAGGATAAAGAAAGAGTTATGTGGCTCAAATATGTTTTGCCTAGACCCTAGTCCCTAAGACGCTTCTGTTTATGTAAGTAACGTGATCTTATCTTCCAGTCGAATGAACCAAATGGAGTTATGAAAAATAATTCAAACTAAGCAAGATAATTGAATACTGGGAATTCAAAAAGAAGGATCTGCATAGGTAAATACCAATCGATGGTGAAAAAGCTTTCCTGCGATCTCGAATTTCCAATGAACGGGAATTATTCAACCGGCCCCCACCCACCCATCCAAAGAAGAATGCATTAAGGAGGAAATCTTTAGCTCAATTACCTGAAATTTGATGGCTTAGTTGGCCATAATTTTGGGTTCCTAACGTAGTGAGGCTCCAACCCAAGAGCAAACATGTTGCACCAATCCAACTTCTGGTCTTCTGAGAAAACAAAAGCCTGACCATATCCTTGTACAGTCCCAGGAATCATAGGATACTTCTGTTTCTCCTCTAAAGGCATCATGAAAAAATCCATAGCCACTTTCTCTATACTATTCAGCAATTCCACGTCAATTCCATGGTTTATCACCTGTCATTAGAGAGTGATCATCTTCCTAGTCATAACTGTCCGGACTAGGGACTGCCGCCCGTAAATGCTAAGCAGCAACCGATGGTAAAAATAAGGAAGATGTTAAGAGAAACTACGCGATCAGTTAAGTCTAATACCTGAAAAAAGCCCCATTCTTGACAAGAAACTGTCAGCTTCAAGATTTCATTCAGGAATTCGTCTTTGTTGCCTTTAAAGAGTTTTGATAAATCAACAACTGGAATATTGTTTGTCGAAGACACGATATCTTTGTCAAATTTAGGCCGTTCTTTCATGTCCCGGATGAATCTTTCAGGAACATATGATGATTTACTCTTTCTCAGTTCTTGAACATCATCAATGTGGCCTGTTTTGATATCAGAAACTGGCATTGCAGCAATTTTTTAGCAGAAATTTTAGAAAATAATAATAATAAACAATTTCTTATGTAATGAAAAATGATGCGTATTTGTAGCTACTCAAGTAGGACAGTGCCAAATATTTATAGGCAATAGTCCATAAGATTTTAAATATATGGTGGGTCCAAATTGTTGCACTTTATGAATTTCAGTACTGCATGCCACCTAATTAATTATTATAATTGCAGTCTCTCTAACGCTTAGAATGAAATAACATAAATTTCAAGTATTTAAGCATTAGATTAATTAAAATGACTTCACTTTCATGTCTATATTAGTTATTAGATTGTGGCTTTATTAAAAAAAATTATTTTCTATGTACTTTTCTTTAATATGCTTCTCCCATTCTGCTTGTACCAAGACGAACTTGAGTCCATTTTTTTTTTATTTTTTTTTTGGTAGAGTTTGTAATGTAGTGCACAATGATGTGTTACAACCACAATGCAAAAAAAAACTCTTAAAGTGTACAAAACCGAAGTAATCGACTCAAATCTTCTTCAACCTCACCACCAATGTGTCTTGTGTTGTTTAGCTCACATTTGTCTCACACTGGATAAAAGCATTGTTATCCATGGGAATGGTAATGGATACATCGAGAAAACCGTCAGAGTCAACCAAGGATATTACCGGAGAAATGAACTCTCCCACTTAGCTCCTCTCTATGTTTTTCCAACTCTCTAAGTCCAAGTGAAATAAATGAAGAAGTCTTACAATTATAGAGTCAAAATCATTTGAATTCAAATTCAATATGATTGGATTTAATCTATAATCCACAATACATATCAACTAGCATAATCCTTTCCGAACACATAAGGCCAATAATCATTTGCCAAGTAGATTTCAGTGATCCACCTCACACTTTCTAAACAACTTAGGGTATGTTTGGTGTGCATTAGTGGACAATGATGTCAGACAACGAATAAGACTTTAATTTCTTTTGCTCATTTACTCTTACCCACGTGACAGTATATCAAACATTCCGTCAGTGTTCTCTTAATATTGTTTAGTATTGAGTAGTCCACCTTAAGATTTTAACTTATTACTCTTCCTTAATCTTATCTATTTCTAACTCATAAGCGTGACATGATTTCTAGCTAGACTAGACACTACGATGGAATTGAACTTGGCCTATCTTTTTTGGGCATTTGCAAAAATGTCCAATTTTACATATGTCAATTCAAAAATGTCTAGTTTTGATAATCTTTGCAAAAATAGCCAAATTTAATACCAAATTCTATATTTTACCCTTAATGAAAGTATAAATAATTTCATATTGCACATTTCAAATCACAATTAATGATAAACACAGAAATGTCGAGAACAATATTTAAAGTGTAGAGAAATGTTATGTTTTGAATGAAATGTCATTCTAAACATTTAATATGTCGAGGACAACGTTTAAAATATCGAGAACATTTAATATTGTAATTTGACATGTGTATTTTTGAAATATAAACGGATTCAAATATCGAGAACGACATTTGAAATGTCAAGAATATCATTTTAATGTAACTTCTCATGGAAGCTACTTAGGGGTACTCTCGTCCAAATAATTGAAAAAATGGACATTGAAAAATTTTGGACATTTTTGCAAATGACTATGTCAAAATAGACATTTTTTGTAATTTCCTCATCTATTTTCATAGTCAGTCCTAGACTCAACTAAAGGAGGGTTGCTCTAGATTAACCGATCAAACACAAAACCTAAACGGAGTTCAATTATAATAGTTGAGTTTGAACTAACTCTAAATACTTGGGAATGTTAGTTACATGTGCACAATGACTAGTCACTTCATGTTGTTTGTAGTAAAAAAAAAAAATTGAACGGTGGAGGAAGGTTGGATGAGGTAACAAGAAATTGCAGTCAAATTTGAAGGAAAAGTAATATTACAAATAAATTTTGACTGCCTGTTTGTAATTTGAGAGGGAAGTGAGTGGTAGTGGTGGCCATTTCTTCATTTCAATTACTCTCTCTGTCTCTCTGTCTCTCTCTCTCTCTCTCTCTCTGGGGAGAGAGAGCTTCTATGATAGCTTTCGAGCTTTTGAGACATTTGCAGATATTTTCTAAGGTAATATCATGAATAAAAATTTTCTATAACGGCTAAATAGCTTGCTCCCACCCTAACATTTAGCCCTATGTGGGGGGTAAAGCAAGGATTTTTTGGGTTAAGCCTGCCCGGGAAAGCACGCTCTGTCCTTTTTGCAGGTCGTATTAAACCGGCCCATCTATAGAAAGTCAAGACCACGAAGAAGGTGGGGGCAGGGCGGCTCTCGACTTAGCTCGAAAGCTATCGTGACTATTTAGTGGCTGAGTTTTTACAAGTTTTCGAGCCTATCCTATTTGACAGCACTACAAGTCTATGGAGTTGTTTAGATAAATTTAATCAGAAAGCACATGGTAGTAGGCACATAAGTGTTCGTGATAATCGAGCGCACCACTACATACCTATAAAAACACGGATTATGTGATCTTAAACGGTAAGATAACAAATAAGGAGGCTCTAACGAGTCAATACATGAGGATTGACACGTTATTGAGGGCTTCAAGAAGCCATAAGGCAATTGAAAAGTTCGGCCATTTGCTTGAGCTAAAATTTGACCAACTAAGTGTAAAGTGACCAACTAAAAAAGTGATTTTGCTTGAACGAATATGAATTATTTACAGGAAAATAAGTGGAAACTGACCAACTAAAAAAAAGTGAGGCTGGTCCAAAAGCCTTTAAAGCCCCCTCGTACGACATGTGGCTTGACAAAAATAAAAGGCATGCCCATAAACAATGGTATTTAACAATTTTTCTTGCCTTCATTGGCATTTGGAAAAAAAGGGTCCGTCGTTCACTCTTCTATAAATTATTTATGGAAAATTGATGTAAATTACAATGTTTTAAAAATTGGTTGGCACATTGATTCACAATAATAAAGGTTCAAATGGAGATCGAAAGATCAAAACATAAAAAAATAAATAATTATTTTCCTTTTCTTAAAAAGATTTGAGAAAATTGCTATTGAACATTTTTATCAAATCAAATGTCATACCAGTTTCGAGTTCTCCCAATCACATCAGATGGTCTTATATGATTCTTATGGCATTAATAGTAAGAGTTCTATTATTTCGTGTAAAATCATAATTTATATAAATCTTGACTCGAAAAATACCATGACTACTTAAATGAAAGCTAATAAGAGTCGACGTAATAGTACATCATTTTTTTTTCAATGAATTCACTTTGATGTACTACAACACTAGCCCTCATATAGTATGACATTTAAATAAAGGAGAAGTTCAATAATGGTCCAACAATAATGTCTTATTTTTCTTTCTATCAACATTCACATAATTAGCTGCCTAACGTGATGACCTCTTGGCGAAGAAAGTCATTGTTTGTGTCAAATCAAATGTCAAGAATAATATATAGATGAGCTCATAGTTTCAAATACTTAAAAATAAATTAGTAAAATAAGGTTAATGATTGTTTTCAATAATGTCCATTCTTTCATGTGTTCATTACATGTTTTTGGTCGCAACCCTTCGTTAGTGGATTTGTAATCATAAATTGGTGATAATTGGCTCTACTAACACACTTTATTTTTGAACTTTTTCTTTAATGGGAAAATACTTCGATTTTATAATTGCAGTACCCTTAGAGTAATTGTCGTTTTGCAAAGAAGAGTACTCAACCATTATTATAATAAATTTTTTACGATTTGACAATAATGTGGATCATTTCTAGTCCTGAAATAAAGTTTTGTAGCCAATTTCCTAGAATTGTGGTCTCAAAGCATGCCACAAATCAACTTTTCATAGTGGATGCAACAACAATTAAGGGTGCATTTAATTTGCGTTTCTGTTTTCTGTTTTCAATTTTGAATTCATTTTTTATTTTTTGTTTTGAGGGACTATTTTCGAATTATAGAAAACAAGTTTGGTTTGTTATTTCGAAAAACAGTTTTTCAAAACAGAAAATTAGAAAATGCATTTGATTTAGAAATTTTAGAAATTGTTTTATGACATTTATTCAATTAATTTGATTATTTAGTGAAACATAATAATTTTATGCTAATATATTGTTTTATGACATTTATTCAATTAATTTGATTATTTAGTGAAACATAATAATTTTATGCTAATATATTACCATATAATATATATTTTAAACTCGGTGAATTTACTATTTTTTCTTTCTATAAAAATAAAATAATAAACAATAAATTTATAGACCAAAAATAGGAATCGTTGTTAAAAAAAAAAAATTGCTAGTCTGTCCTTCAACCTTCTGCATATATTTTGTTGTCACTTGGACAATAAAAAAGGAAATAATAGTCTTCCAAATTTTGATCAACGAAAAAAATGATGGAAATTGAAAAATGTTTTGTGGGTTTTAAAATTATTATGTTTCACTAAATTGTATCAGATTACAGCGTCTTATTTTAAAAGTAATGCTGAGTATCCCCTCGGTAAAAAAAAAAAAAAAAAAAAAAAAAAAAAAAAAAAAAAAAAAAAAAAAAAAAAAAAAAAAAAAAAAAAAAAAAAAAAAAAAAAAAAAAAAAAAAAAAAAAAAAAAAAATTGAAATTATGTATATAATGTGAAATGTTGAATAAGGGTTGATTGTTCTTATTTTTTCCATTTCGAAATTCGATATTTTTTCTTTCTCAAGTATGGCAAAGAACTTTTCGATTGTGTCCTTAAACGACATAGCTTGAAAATTACTACCTTAAAAACATTATAGAAAAACAATCTATTAGTTTAATAGTAAAACTTTTCTAAGACAAGTATTGGCTAATTCTGACATTATATAATACCTTCCTATCATACAAAATCAGTTTAAAAACTTCAACAGGACCATTCTTGTTGCTGTAGATCTCAACGGATGAATGTATTCTTGACCTTTCGATTTTTTGTTACATTCAACTTTGGAATCCAATTTGCTACCCCTGAATTTACTCCTTTGTGTGCATGCCAATAGTGATGAAATGAAACATTGTACCCACCATCTAGTCCATATAGAGTGGCGGTTTCATTTACCATGTTTTTGATCATTTTGATGATGTCATCGATATACATCGATTTAAATCGATCTCCAACCTTTAGTCATAGGGTAAAAACTTCTCATACATCAGCAGACCCAATAAGGACAGGAAATCAGGCTTGATACGTCAATACCTATTTTTAGTTGTGTTCATGAATATGTTTAAGACACTAGAAAAGAATGGGGATGATGAAAATGGGACAAATCAAAAAACTAATGTTACCAAAAAATTTTTTTTTTTATTATTTTTCTCTCTTCGAACCTACATCTTAAAACCCAGGCCTAAATCTGACATATAGATATCCAGTCAAAAATAGTTCCACAAATTCATAAATATGAATACAAAAATAATAATGCGCACACACGTATATATACACAATTAAAATGATTCGTGGTAATAGATAAATCTAAAATTTAAATCAAAATGCAAACCAAACTTAACTAATTGACCACAAAATTCAGCCCCCGTTTGGTCTCCATTAAATTCTATTTTATCTTTCTCTCTTTTATTTTCAACTACACAATCCTCCATAAAATAATATTACATGTAAATCGAAAACTTTTCTTTCTTTTTAATCACTCATTTAAAAAAAAACACTATTCCTCTCATTTTCATTTTTATGAAATGGGGGCCAAACGGGGGCTAAGATGTATACAATATTTGATAATATATTAATGTAAAATAATTTTTTTATTGAATAATCAAATTTAGCCCTGTTTGGTAGCAATTGAAATTCAAATTTTAATTTAAGTTAAAGATAATTATTAATTTTAACCACATATTTCATGGCTCCTACAATTTTTCAACTATATATTTAATCAATTTTTATAAAAAAAATATACTAAAAATCTTATTTTTATCTCAACCAAATAGGGCTAATGGAATAAAATGTTCAAAATTCTGAATCAAACGTGCTTTCTAATTCTCTATTTTGAGAAATAATTTTTCAAAATGACAAACCAAATATGTTTTTAAAAATCTTAAAACGAACCCTCAAAATAGAAAATAGACGCAACACTCAAAATCGAAACACAAATCAAACGGGCCCTAAACTTTTATATGCAGCAGATCAACATGGTATTAGAGTAGACAAAAAATTTATGAAGTAAACAAAAGATCTGAGTACATGTATCGCAATCACTTATTTATAAAAGGGTTTGTCTAATACTTGGAAGATATTTTTGAGAACTTCGTTTAAGATTTTACTTCCATCACTTGTACCTTCAAAGTTTTGGGGAAAATAAGATCAATATAGCATCAAGATCAAGGGAAAGACATGATTTTTTTTCTAGGAAGTAATCTGGCTGCATTTGCTGAAAAGAAGTTGGTATTCAAAACATCCTAAGAATCAAGGATACGTTTTTGAATTTTTGGTTTTTTCTTATGCCCGGCGTTGGATTCGAACCATGGAAGTATGCTTCTAGAATTTATCTTGAACTCGCATTTGTGAAATTTGACTTTATTAGTAATAGTGACTTTCTCTGGATTGAGACATGTGGTTTCAATCTTGACTATTGGATGTTGTTTCTGGATGGGTTCTTGGCCCTATCTCATGTATGCCATTTCATTTGGCATCTGGTCAATTCATTTTATCTCACTGTTGATTTTTTAGAGAGAGATGAGATTTTCAACTACTAGGGTTTTTATCTTTGTAATATTTAGTAATTTTGTGATATCTTATTGTATTGGTTCAACTTTTGCAACCTTCGTTGCCATTTTTGCCTATTCAGTGCAATCAAGCATAATCCAATTTATTGGATGCTCAAAGGGAATGCGGGCGATAGATGTGGTCGTCAAATTTTCGGGGATTAGGCCAAAGGAAGTCTATTGTGTTCAATCTTTAAATTCTACACATTTTACTTTCTATAAGACCATTTTATTTTCCTTCTTGACACTAATATTGTGTGAACATGGCCTTATAGTGGTATGACAACCATTACTGAGAAGTAAGATACTTATATATGAGAAGAAAGTGTTTGATTTGACACAGACCTGAAATCTTTGGAACTGCTTCTAGGCAAAACTGAAAGAAAATGAGTTTATATGAATTCGCTGGATAGGAATTTTTATAAAGTATACTTTTCAGAAATTAGGTTTTCTAGATTATTTTTCCCTTAATTTTTTGTCCACTAAAATCTCTTTAAGACTAATCTTTGTCTAAAGGCTCCTACGAGGCCTTGGAAATCTAAGATAAATCAAGTATAGGTGCGTACTGAGAGGATCTTGAAGGAGGAATCTCTGAAACATAGCATTATGATCTTTGTTACTATGTTTTCTTTTAAGTTTCGGCTTGCATGTTCTCTACCTGTGCTTGAAATTTGCAAAATTTGTGAAATCTTGTATTACTCTATGTACTGTGATTTGATTGACACCAAACTGAATCTTGCTATCCTATGTTGGTGTTGTCTTCAACTTCTGTGTCATACTTCGTCTAAAAAATGATTGTTTTTTAAGTTTGAAGTTAGTCAATTTGATGAAAAAATTAATTTTAGTATGTAGGGTCAGAAAATGAAGGCTATTTTAATGAAAATGAGATGTGTTAAAACATTAGATATAGTTGGCCTGCTGACATGATTTCCACAAAGAAATCTGAACTTGAAAAAGTTGCATGGAGTGCCATTTTCTTGTACTTGTTTAAAAATGTGATCAGAGCAGTTAGTGAAACCAAAATTGCTTTTGAACTGTGGGCTAAATTTTAGTCCAAATATATGACTAAAACCAATCCAAATAAATGTTTTCTATTAATACAATTCTTTCCTTTTAAAATGAATTCCTTAGTTGATTTGGATGAAAATTTGAACAGATTTACAAAATTTACCCAATACTTAGCCCATTGTGATGACAAATTTTCAAAAGATCAGATGATCGTAGTCTTGTTAAACTCCATTAGTGATAGACATAGAGACATCAAGGTTACTCTAGAATATAGTAGAGAAGAACTTACCATCAATATTATGATCAATGCCCTAAGAAATAAAGCTCTAGAGATGAAAGTTGAGCCCAGTAATAGTCAAAATGGAGATAATTTGTTAGCTAAAGGAATTTTTTTTTATAAATCGAATTATTACTTTTAGTCTTTTAATGAAAATAAAAATAAATGGAGTGATAAGAATAAGTCCAAAAATAATGCTAAAGGCAAGAAATGGTATTACTATGGGTAATTAGTGTTGAGAATTTACTTAAACATATACAACGGAAATAAACAGTTTCAATTCCCACCAAAATTCATCTTTGTATTTAGATAAGAATTGTAATGAAAAATATACATTTTTCTTGATTTTGCAAACTGCTTTGCGTTATCCCTTTTTTCAGCAACTTGAATCTGTCTCCCATAGTTGTCCAATTGTCCAGCCTCCAATGAAATCTACACAGAGAATAAACTGCAACTGTTAGGATTTTTCCTCTTGTACCAGCAAGAATAATGAAAAAAATATGGATCTCAAACTCTAGCTATGTATTTATATAAACCCAAACGGGCTCGGTCGGGTTCGGTCCAATATTTAATTAATCAATTTAATTAAACCAACTCCGTGAATTAAATAATCCAATTAATTAATTCGAGGATATAAATAATCAATCCAATTAATTAATTTATCCAACGATTGTTAAATTAATTAATTGACAATTTGCAATATTCCAATTCTCTTTTGTGTGCGACTCATTAGGTTCCCGACCACGATGCCAACGACGTGAAATATTATTTTGATCTAATCAAAACTGATAGATTAAACACCCTTTTAATTTATCACAAATTCACACTTGCCGTCCCAAATTGACATCTAGCAATGTATTAGGGTAACACATGTGACGGGAAATGTCATGTGGTATGACAAAATCAAAACTGTTCGTTTACCATGGAACTATAATCCTTTCATCAATATGATCCGATCAACTACGAGATATGGAAGTGTGTCAATCTCGATTATCGACCATATCTTTCATTCTACTATTAAGTCAATATGAGTCGAAAACTTCTTTTCGACTTATATGTATATCTTGACCAAGAATTTCGTTATTGACTTAATTGAACGAAATGCAGATCACAATCTCTTACTATCTAAGAGTGACGAATCATCTATTGGTCATTCACAACCTTCATATGGTTCTTGACATACTCGAACGATGTCGTATTAGCGACCCTTGGTAGAGCAACATCCAACACCGTCAAAGCATGACTGTCCTTATACAAGGCACTATGATGACCTCAAGTCATAGGACCAATTCCACTATCGAATGATAAAGATTAACCACTGACACTCAGATAGTTATCAATGTGAAATCTCTTAGTGGGTCTCCAATGTTTTGTTCTATAACAAAACATCCACGTGTTCATTTAAGTGTCACTACACTTTAGCTCGTGAGATCAGTTACTTACTTCACAAGTAAGAAATGCCACACGTGATAGTCTATCTGTATTAATGATATCCGTATCTCGTTATTACTTATGACCACGGTTTATTCAAGATCCAATCATACGTAATTTGTATCTCACACTCACAACTCCTCGTGATTAACAAATCACTTAAACTTGGATCTTCGGACTCTATTATTTATCACAAAATTAATTTAAATAAATAATAGATCTTGCCAAAATTAAATGCATTGAACATATTAAAAGTGTTTACAACCTAAATCGATTTGATTTATGGCATAACACTTACAATTAGGTCATTTTGCTGAAGACTGTTGTAAAAAGAAAAATGAGTATAAACAAAAGAGGTTTGATGATGGAAAGTGTTGTATTAGTTTATACTAAAGCTAGAATTGAAAATAGTTTATTCCTTGTTAGTATGAAGAAGAAACTGAGTTATAAATGGATACTTGGCTCAGGTCGTTCTTTCCACATATGACCCAAAAAAAATTGTTTTCTTGACTTTGAAAAATACTGTAAGTGGGCAAGTTATAATGATAAATAATATTACCTGTAAGGTTAGTAGATTAGGGACTATAAAATTGTTATTAGATAATGTTAATGTACTATTCCTAAAAGGAATAAAGCATATTCCTGATTGGAAGAGGAATCTAGTGTCCTTAGTATGTTATATGACATGGAGTTTAACATAAATTTGGGTGAATGACACATTAAAATTCTTAGGAGTAATGATTTAATCATAAGCACCCCTAAGAGACATGACCTCTATTTTTTGGAAGTTAAACCCTTACTTGGTCTGAATGCTTTTGATTTATTTGAGAATTTTACATTTGCAAAATTTTGGCATGAAAGACTTGGTCATATTGAGAAAAGAATTTGAATTCTTTACAAAATAAAGGAGTTTTTTTTGAAAATAAAATTTTGGTGATTTTGGTTCTTGTGAACAACGTGTTATTGAAAAACAAGTCAAATTACATTTTCAACTGGAATTCATAAATCCAAACAAATACTTGAATATTTATATTCTGATTTGTGGAGTCCTGCTGTTGTGTGTACTTTATCTGATTTCATATATTATTTATTGATCATTGATGATTTTTTAAGGAAAACTTAGGTTTTCTTATTAAAAAGTAAAGATAAGACATTTTCTGTTTTCAAAAAATAGAAAACTCAAGTTGAAAATCTAACTGATCATAAAATATAAATTTTGAGGACTAACAATGGTTTGGACTTTCGCAATTATAAATTCAATAATTTTTGTAAAGAACATGTTATTTTGAGCATAGAACTGTCACCTATATACCTCAACAAAATGAAATAGCTGAAAGAATGATATGACTTTACTGAACAAGGTTAAATGCATGCTTTTAAGTTTTAATTTGCCTAAAAGTTTTGGAGTGAAGATGTTAAAACTGTTGTGCATCTTGTTAATAGAAGTCCTACTAGTATTCTAAATTTTGTTGTTCCTGAANAGTTTTGGAGTGAAGATGTTAAAACTGTTGTGCATCTTGTTAATAGAAGTCCTACTAGTATTCTAAATTTTGTTGTTCCTGAATCTGTTTGGTCTAATAATTTTGTGAACTATTGTTACAAGGATGTATTTGATTGTACTGCATATGCTCATCAAAAAATTGGCAAATTAGAACCTAGATCACTTAAATGTATTTTCTTAAGTTATGATGAAAATGTTAAAGATTATAGATTATGGTTGAAATATGAAAAAGGTTATAGGATCACTGTTTGAAAAGATATCCATTTTAATGAATCTTTAATGCCATGTTTAAAAGGAAAATAAATATTTTAATGGAAAAAAAATGTACAAATTGAGATGGAGTGATCTCATTATGAGCAAGATACTCTTGTATTGCTGTAGAGGAAATTGGTCTTGAAAAAAATGTCACTTTACCTGAACTTGAAAATGATAAAGAAATTGATTGGAACCAAGAACTTGATGAGTAGTAACTCACAGGAGATAGGGAGAGGAGGCAGATTAGACCTTCTTCCATATCTAACCGTGATGACTTTTTTTCATTATTTACTTATCAAGAACAGTTTGAAAATGAGCCTACCTTCTATGAGGATGCCATTAAGTGTAAAAATTGAATAGCAGCCATGGATGATAAAACGTCTTCATTCCTTAAAAATAAAACCTGGGATTTAATAAACAAATCTAAAGGGCAAAAATTGATTGACTGTAAGTAGATCTATAAAGTAAAAGAAGGAGGAAGAGAGAGAGAGTAACAATGTTATATATAAGGCAAGACTTGTTGTAAAATGTCTTATTCAAAAGGAAGGTGTTGATTACACTGAAATTTTCTCTACTGTTGTGAAATATACTACTATTATATGCTTATTTGCTCTTGTTGCTCAATGTAAATGGGAACTTAATCAATTAGATTTTAAAATTGCCTTTTGTATAGTGAATTAGATGAAATTATTTACATGAGACAACCTATTGGTTTTATAAAATAAGATCCTAAAAATATTGTTTGCCTGTTAAAGAAATTTTGTATGGTTTAAACAAATACATAGACTGTAGTACAAAAGATTGGATATTTTTGTTCTGAAATTTGGCTTTTAAAGGAGTCAGTATGACACCTATTTATATACCCAGGCAAAAAATTCTTATATTTAATCCTTTATGTGGATGATATGTTGTTTGTTAGTTGCGATACATTTGAAATTGATAATATTATATTAAAACTAAAATATGAGTTTGACATGAAGAACCTTGGTTCTACTAAAAAGATACTAGTCATGCAGATTTAGAGAAATAAAGAAAATGACTTTCTATTTTTTAATCAACATGATTATATGATAAAATTTTGAAAAATTTAACATATATGACTACAAACATGTAACCTTACCTCTTGCTAATCATTTTAAGCAGTCTTTTAAATGTTATCCTAAATCTAAAGATAAATATGCTAGAATGTCTAATATTCCTTATAAAAATGTTATATGTTCTATTATGTATTTAACGATTTGCATAAAACTTGATCTTACACATAGTATTAGCATATTAAACAGATTTATGAGTAACCCTAGGGAAGAACAATTTAATGCCTTGAAATGGTTATTAAGATATTTTAAAGGCACACCTAACTTAGTTTTAATGTTTAAATCGAGAAAAGATACATTTTTATTGTAAGTCGAATATTTCTTAGTGAATTATGCTGCTTCCTCATGGGGCTAAAAAGATTATTTTATCTCTTTCTTTCTTCCACTATCTCAAATTTCAAAGTGTTGACCTCTGAAATTATGGTTTGGTTTGATTTGAGAATTGAAATGAAAAATAATGGGAGAAAGAAAGGGATGGAATAATATAAGTTATACTAAAATTAGACAGCAATAACTTAAATGAATAAATAGAAACAATAAAACTCAAAATTGCACAATAAAAAAGTTAAAATGAAGATTGTAAAAATTGTATTATAGATTAAGAAGGTAGACACAGTTGTGGTGTGAGAAAAAATGAGGTGGAAAGAGGCATCTTAAGAGTATTTATATGGCAACAATGTTATTTGTACATTAATATTTTGTTATCATTCTTGACATTCCATTGTTTTTAAAATAAGTGCTGGTCGGAAAATGTTTTTTATTTTCAAATTGTCCAATGTGATGTTACCACGTGACACAATGTAAAGAATGATGTCAAACTCAATGTACCAATAGCATGATTCATTTTTATGGAAATGTAAAATTTGGATGTAAATTGGTACATTCAAAATCACTTTTACATTTGTATTTATATATCGATGGATCTAAATTCAAATTTGCTCCAATGGAAAGGTTTAAATTCATTTTTTGCAAAAACAAATCAATTTACATTTTCTTCATTTTTTTTTTATTTTTTGCATTTCTAAAAAAAAAATTACAATTTGCATCTTTGCATTGGAGGAGTTTCCAACCACTTTGGAGATCAGAATTACAAATTAGATTTAAAGCATCATTGAAGATGCTCTCCAATGGTAGAGCTAAAAAGCTAACAACCCACTGGCACCCAATTTTTTTAGATTTTGTATTAAAGCAAAACTTGGATTTAGATCCACCAAAATGTATATGAGAATGAAAAAATGATTTTGAAAATGTCAATTTACACACAATTTTACATCACCATTTGGAGATGCTCAGAAAGTTTGTCCATTGTTAAAAAAAAAAAAA
>NC_036258.1:5575736-5580500 GCF_002742605.1 Olea europaea var. sylvestris | reverse complement strand
TGTAACATGATAAACACATAGTATGTATTGCTTCTCAAAGAAATTAAATACATTGTAATTTGTTGTATTTTTCTTTAAGCATCATTTCATATTGTAACTTTTGTAATATTTAACAAAAATCAATATTTTGAAAATTCACCCCCTATTATTTTTCTGTTTATGTAAATGGAAAAAAAAAAAAATCTCAATTCAGGTATTAACTATGGCCACTTCATTTTCAGGTTTTAAGTTTCAAAATTCAAAACTCATGTGATAAATAAATAATTAAATATATCTTATTAATTAAATATATTGAAGTCACAATTATATATTTAATAGTCACAGGTACATCCTTATAGGTCACAAACCATTTATTGATCATATATTATCAAATTAACTAGTCACAGGCCACACATCAAAAAAATTATAAGTCCAAGTTTATTTCATCAGTCACAGATTAAAAAATTTATATGTCATAATTTATTTGTTGGTTACAAATTATAAAATTAATTGGTCACTGATTTTTTTTTTCATTCACAAATTATCGAATTTTTCGGTCATAATTAAATAGTTGATCACAAATTAACCAAAAACTTTGTCACAAACACCATCACAACAATATTTGGTCACAAACCAACTAACCTATTCCACACCACTAGATCCAAACGTCGTCGCTGCACTGAAAAAACCAAATTCAAAATACTGCAAATCAGAATACCACCAACCAAAAACCATCAACAAACCACACTACACCACCTCAACCATCACCACAACCACCACCGATGCTAGCACCACTAGAACCACCACCGATGCTAGCACCATGATCAAGACCACCAGCACCATCATCTTACAATCATCATCACTACCAACATTATCACCACTCTCACCACCACAACCAACCAACAACCACCTTAGAACTCTGAATTAGAAGAGAGAGAAACCACTCCCAAAAATCATCTCAAAACCATGGCCGCCATCCTTTACGATAACAATCAACACAAACTACAGATCGCCCACTGTACGTCCACATTTTGTGCTGCAGTCGTCGCCGTCGAATAGCGACCATCATCACTAAATCCTCTCATTGCATCATTCTTGAAGTCATCACTACACAACGGCGTCAAGAGCAAGTTGTTTTGAACTGCATTGCACCACTCATCAGTGTTACGTGGACGATGCTCGGTGATATATTTGATGAAGAGAAAGAGACGAAAAAAAGTGGAGTAGAGGCATCGAAGAAGCGATTGTTGGGAATGGAAGCATCGGAGTTATTGGAGAAGTGGTTGTTCAACATAGGATATAGCATCCTCGAGCGATATTGCTCTTAGGTTGCCGCATGCAGTGGCAGTGGGACGATGCGAGTAGAGAAGAAGCGGTACTCACACTTGTGAGCAATGAAAAGAAAAAAAAATGGTGGAGAGAGCCGTCACAGCCGTTGCATTGTAAAGAAGAAGAAAAATATAGAGAGACGAAGAAAAATCACCGTTGATGAAGATACGATGGGAATTAATTTAAGGTTTGGATAGTGGATGTGAGGGTGGGACGGTTGGGGATGGGTAGATTTTATAAAAGTATTATTAATATAAATTATTAAATAAATACCCGATTTGTGAACAAATAAACTTTATAATTGATTTATGAATAGTAATCTTTAAACGCTTATTGGCATGTAATTTCCACTTGTAAATTGCGGCCTAATATGCTGGAAGGAGATGGCAATCTGTTTCTACTTAGAAAGGCCCATGAACATTTTGGCCCAAAGAAACTGGGCGTGGCCCAATCTATCAAATTTCACTTTTGTATTTGCGGCTACTTCCGTTATACACAAGCCTTCCATTAATGAATTTCAAGATTTCCAAAATAAGCTTTAAAAAGAAAAAAATCTAAATTTCTATGCAATAAACTTTATACTTGCAAATATATCTATATATACCCGTAATTTATAGTGGTGAAACAAATTGGATTAAATTTTAGAGAAATGGGTCAGGCGTTTCGTCGAGCAACTGGAAGGATCGGCAGCTCAGGAGTTGATACGCCGCCGTCTGCGTCGTCGAGGCTCAAGAAGCCCATTTTCCAGAACCCACCGGCGGTTCCCGTTAACAAAGTTCCCAGGAATGACGTTGATTCTGGTAAAAAAAATTTACATTAATTTCCAGAAAAAAATAAATTTTCTTTATTTATTCATTTTGATGCTAAGTAAAGTTGGAATGTTCCCCAGAATTCTTAAAATTTAATTTTTGTTTCTTTTATTTTTTCGTTGATGCTAAGTAAGTTGAAAGGTACGTTTGAATTCTTAATTTGTTCTCAGCTTCTCTCAAATTTTTGGGCGATGTTGCTTGTATTTGTGTTATTAATTATTATTCATGTGTAGTGTAAAAAATTATACTGAAGAGCAATTCATACTGGTTTGGCCCACAATTGGAATAGGTGATAATCGTGATCTGAACGAGTAGGGGTGGCCTTTCTATCAGCTTAAGCTGTGGTTAACTTGGTATCAGAGCTTAAAAAGGTTGAATGAGCAATTTGATCTTCTAAAGCTCAAAGCATCAAACGAACTCTTTTTATGAGTGTCCTTTTTTTCTTTTTTTGTTTAACTTGCATTTAATTCATTGTGTATAAAACAATATAGTCGATGTTCACTCTGTCTCAGCAATTAACCTAGAGATGTTTAGATACTGTTGCAAAAAGCATAAATTCTGAGGCATTTGTGAATGAGGAATGTAGACCGAATTTTTGTTTCTGGTGGAAATTTTATCTTTTTTGTTTTCTCATAATAACGTAGAGGATGCAGCAAGAGTGAACGCAGAAAATGTTCTTGAAGAGCGCGATTCCGGATATGATGCTATGCTTAGTCAAATGGTGGGTAGAATTCAATCAAAGCCTGGAGGAAAGCTTGAGATGGGTGAGGTGAGTTTTTCAAGGGGTTGCTGATAAAGTTTTTAATATTTCATAAATTTCATAAACAAATATTGTGATAAATCTGCAATGCTATTTCCTTGATAACGTAAAATGTTTTACTTCAATTTGTAGTTCTCTTCTTTAAATTGAATTGTGAGAAGAGCTTTTCTTTGATTTGATGGCTTTTTTTATAGTATTTCTCATTCGCACGGTATAAACAGCTATTGGCTATTGAAAGGCAACTCAGTATTTAACTAATACTGTAACTCTTTTTTCCCTTCTTCATAAATCACTTATATGGTCTTGGCCAATTATTCAGAAGAAGCTAGTTTCATTTTTGGAAATATTTGATTGGCTTGTGCTAATTTTAGCATCTCAGACAGGTAAATGAGGGTTGCTTGCGCATAATCTTTATGTTTATTTAATTGGGTTAGAAAAAGTTATAAAGTTTTTGTTTGATGTATTAGTGTGTATATTGTTGATTTTAAAGTTGGCTTCGCTAAATGTAAACTACATCTTTCTGTACAAGCTCAATTAAATCTTTTTACTTCTCTAAATTGTTTTTTTAAGCTGGTTTTTTTGTCAAAAGTACTTTCAGCCAAACAGACAACATTTTAAACAAAGGAGCTTTGACCTTCAAGAAGTGCTGCTTATAGGCTTTAGATAAGCCCTTCCAAACACACCCTTAATGTTTGTCCAATTTTCCAGATTCGAGTTCAGCTTATAGTAATTGCTAGGTTAATGGAAGTTTGATTGCAGTGGCGTGACATTTGGGGGGTTTTTCAAATTATCAGGCACAATTTTGCAATCAGTTTTGTTACAGCTCGAGTGTTGAATTGAATAAGAGTTGTCAAAACAGACTGACTTATTGCAAGAGATCTTATGCTTGTAGTGATAAGTAAACAACTGCATTATTCTTAACAATTTTGCCATTTTATGCTGTTCAATGAGAGGCCAGTTGTGAATTTGAATGATAGAGTCCTTCGGTTTATTTTTATTTATGAATAATGCCATCTAGCATTATTGGTATTAAAACACCAATCTAAGTATCAACATCACACAGGTTTTATTAAATAGACCATAATTCCTTGTATTTAAATGAACATATAATTTAATTGCTGCCACCTGTATTAATGTTAAACATCACTGATGTTGAATAGCATTACTCTTTTTTTTATATACCAATAATTGACCCTGGCATATTTTCACAGGCGTCTTTGGTTGAGAAGTACAAAAGGCCTTTGCCAAAACTAAGGAACATGACACCGGATTCTAGCGGATATGAGGAGAGGCCTGCTCCTCTCGGAACCCTAAATGTGGCGCAAATACGTCAAATCATCCTGCTACATCAAGGCAAGGCTGACGATCATGATGGTCCTATGGATATTCCTCAAATTGCCAAGAGGTTCAATGTCGATGCTGTACAAGTTCAAAGGATCATCCAGTTTACAGCACTGCCTCCTGAGGACAGTTTTAAAAGGAAAGACAACCAATGACCATAGTATTCATATTTTAGTTTTTCTTTATGAATCAGCCTTTTGCACGAGGAAAATATGTTGTGGCAATTTTTTATTTATTCAATGCTGGTAATTGTGTTGTTTTCGTAGAAAATCGTGGTTATACTCATTTTCGAGTTTTGCATAAGCTAATCTCATTTGGTAGGAGGATTAGAGGATGTGGACTGTCATGTTCGACACAACCTACCAAATACACGAAGTGTGAAATAAAGAGAGATTGTTATCAACAAGTATGAGATATTGAAATAATCAAGAATTCCTCTGCTCAGTCATTTTCCTTCTTGTTGATTGATATCTCAAAATTTGCACGAAATTAATGATGATATCAGGTTAATAGATTCAAATAGAATTTGAAATTATACATCTTGTC
>NC_036258.1:5558025-5575652 GCF_002742605.1 Olea europaea var. sylvestris | reverse complement strand
ATTGATATCTCAAAATTTGCACGAAATTAATGATGATATCAGGTTAATAGATTCAAATAGAATTTGAAATTATACATCTTGTCCCAAATGAACAGTGTAATCTGCCACTAAATTAAGGATCATGTTATATGTACACAATCTTTTACACATTACTCACAACATAAAGTGGGAACCACAGCTCGAATTATTTAATAACAGGTGGGACCCGCATGTTTGTGAGGGGGTGTAAACTATTTGGTAACCCCCTTGTGTGTACATACATCTTTATCCCTAAATTAATATGGTCCATTGCATACTAATTTATTAATTAGCGAAGATTATTCATTTGAAACATCTACTTTAAAATAAAATTATTCATTTACATTTGCAAATATCATAACCTACTTCTAATACTTAGAAAGTCTTCATCATCTGATTTAATCTTAAATATTTATTTTTTGTAAGTTATCAATGAGCTTGGAATACATCTTCAATAAATAATTAAATGCAACTTTGGCAAATATCCCCCAGTAAAAATTAAATGCAAGGAACATAAGAAAACCAACATCAAGAAAAAAATAATTAAATAATAAAAATAAAAAATTCTACAAAACCTGGAATAGTGAATGTTCTAAATTTCATCTTCCTCAAGTGAAAATTGTTGTTTGTATAGCATTTATTTGATAGCTTTTTTCATATCCGTCTCACAAACCTACTTGCATGTGTGTGTGCTGTGAAAAAAGTTGTGAATAATTGATGTACGTATAGCATCTTTCTCCTCAAATATACCTAGTCATTTCTTCCCAGAATGAAATATTCTTCTTCACTCAACGACGCTCGAAGACTTGAAATTGAAAGCAAGGAATGACTCCATCACACAGTCCGCCTTTATGAAGCAATTTCAACTTTCAAAAGTCCCAACGCAAGGAATCATAGGTAACATTCTTGCTAAGCACCGACATTATGAATGCATTGCCTCAAATGATCTCACGGCTAGATGTTAAAGAACATTGGCACACCCCAAACTTTGATACGAGTTTTGAGAATTTGGTTTTGCAATGTCAAGCACGTTAGGTAGCATTTGTCGGCAGAATTGATCAAGGGAAATGATCGTCAGTTCACTAAACAACTTGACCCTCGACGTGATGCACCAGAGTTCTCAAATGGATGTCTCTCGAATTTCAACATTTTCCATGGATTCAAAACCTAAAAGTCACGTGGAGGAAATGGATCTTTCAAATCCCACTTATATTGTAGCTCATAGAGTACTCCGAAATACTTGGTGCAATATCAAGACAACCGAAAAGAAACATGCTGCTTCTGATAGATGGTTCTTTTAAGGAAGTGGTTATGCTATTTTTCTTTTATTTTGTATTAATTATTAAATAACAGAAATATTAAACTATAAATATTAAACTATGGTCAGTCAGTTTCATGCAATTTTATTAAATATCAGAGATTATTAATTATTGAAGTATTAATTTAGAAATATCTGACTATATCTTACTGAATTTTCTCTGCTGGTAACAACTATGCCTCTGAATAATCCCTTAACTCATAAAGCACACAACTCCCCCCTCCTCTTCATGGGGGGGCCTTTCAAATACAAATTACAAAAGAACGACCAAAACTGAAATGTGGAAGAAAGCAAAAGAGACCGGAAAAGCAAAAACAGGGATATTCAACTCAAAATTGATTCTAACCAATCCGATGTAAATTCATAAGCAACAAATGTTACGGCACCAGCAGGTGCAGCTTTGACAATTGATGGAATGATGCCCTTATAAAGTCCAGCCCAACCCTCTCTCTGTAAAATTCGACGCAGGGCATCATGCATATTTCTGTATGCCCGATGCTCGACCCGAGCTCCATACCTTGGATCTCTTGGTAGTCCTTCAATCTGCACATATAGTACTTAAAGTAAGCTGGCATCTTAATGATATTAAGAAATACCCTTGTCTCCTTTCAACTAGTCTTGTAACGTTAAAATGCGAACAAAAAGAGTAAACATATCCTTAGACAACTTTATCGTCCAAGTCATTAGTAGTGACAGCAGCAAAATCAGCTGGCAAAGCCTGCTGCCAGTAAATAAAAGATGACTAGTGGGTGAAAAGGGATATAGCATCATGATTGAAAAGTTTGAAGCAAGGGTGCTCTTGAAGAGCAGTTTAGCTAACAAGCTTACAAAAAGGTAGAAGTACTTCTTGAAGAGTACGTAAAGAATTGAAACGCTTTGTTAAAAAAGTAAGTTTTGAACAAAAAATCTCAAAGAAAGTTTCTTCTGAAGAAGCTCAAACAAGTTTGGCAAGGAAAGTTACTTGGAAGTTCAATCATTCCAGTGACTGAGCCAGACAGAAAAATATTAAATTATCAATCAGGAAAAAGTAAAATGGAATTTTGTAAAGGAGAAAGGATAGAAATTTGTACAAAGTTCAGCACTTATTCTTCTCTTTACCAAAAACATGCTAAGGTGCATATAACACTTCGCTTACTACTACTTATCACGACAATTATAACTTTGAAGAGTTAACAGAAAATATCAACCAAATGCTCAGTGAATCAGTTAAATAAGGGCGTGAACCTACCTGAAACCTCTTCTTAACTACATCGAGTGGATGACAAACAGCTTTAGCACATGTTCCAGCAGCTAATCCGCAAAGGAAAAGCTGGAAGCTTGAAAGTGCATCATCTGCTTGGCTGGCATCAGTAGATCTATACCGGTTCCAAGCCTAGAAGAATGAAAGAAAACCGGATAAAGCCCAATCCAAGAAATTTAATTTCAGTCCCAAGGCAAAAAGGTTATGAGACAGTACTCTCATCCATTGAAGAAAGACTTCCAACAGTTATGTTCAATATATCTCCAAAAAAAAAAAAAAAAGGTCCAGGGCATTGTGGAGCTGACCAAAAAGGAGAAAATATGATAGCTTTTGCAAAATGATCTCCGTTTGGATTATTGGATATGCCAGATCAAAGCCTTAAAATAACAAAAGAAAGAAAAGTAAAGCAAAACAAGATAGATGTACCACAAGGCTCAAAGGAATCAGACATTTCATTTTGTAAACATGATCAGAATATCAACCAGGACAAGGGCATTCTAAGTATTTATATCTTCAGACAGGCAATGTGTACCTATTGCTGTCCCAGCTCGTGTATGTGCATGTGTGTGTGTGTGTGTGAGAGAGAGAGAGAGAGAGGGCAATATACGGGGAAGAAAGTTAATATTTCACCATTGCCCAGCGTTTAAATGTATCATAGGTTCCAAACTGCAACCCGGCATAAGGAACTATCTCAACCAATGTAGGTACCAATCCAGCATACAGCCCTCGGATGCCGCGGGTTTCAACTATCCCAACAAATGCCGACCTCATGTTTGGATACACCTAAATATGGATATAGCATCTTACTTCCAGAAGTTAATGATTAATATCATAAAATACACAATGATGATGTACAAATGAAATGCTTTCACTTCCAAGTTTCAACACAGTACCTAAAAGTTTCTTCAAATATATATAAGGGCATATTTACAGCCTGTTTGGGACTGATTTTTTCCTTCAAAAAATTGATTTCTTTATCGTTATTTCACTATTTCTGCCATCATATTTGACTTCTTCTTTCACAAGTCGACCCCACTTTTCTCTTAACGGTCAAAAAATCAATTCTCAAAATCATTTACAAACAGGCTCTTAATGTGCATAACAAGTTAATTGCTAAACAAAGGGGTATTCATATGGAATATAAACATATTAGATGCTAAATTAATTCATATTGTTCTTAAACCACATGCTGTCCATATTTCGGATTTATATAGGCTTTAAAGCCCGATAAAACCTAGGGACTATTCCATGCTTTACACCCGGTCTGCAATGAGCCCTGGTGTTAAGTCGAGTCAGGTTTTCCCTCATTTTCCGTTCAACTACTAAAGTTAGAGCACATGCCTGGGCTAGAGCAGAAAATCACCAATTCAAGAACAAAGGTGGGACATGTTGAGCAATTAATTTACTTTCCGATGACTTGTCTTTGTATATAGTAAAAGGAGCCTCGCAACTAACAAGAAAGGTCATTTACTCATTGACTAGCATTCATTTGATATGGGGTCAGAAGTTTTGAGTTATTCTGCCCTATGCGGTTCAACTGTGGATAGTCAACATGCTTCTACAAAAAAAATATATATATATAGAAGGGGGCAACCTGAGAAGTAATCAATTCATTATACACATCTAGGTAAAAGAAAGTTTCTCAAGAGAAACATTCATCAGTGAAATGTCATAATTATAAAAATTTATCACTCGAAATGAATTCAAGCATGGGCAGGCCTACACATTTACAGATGGTCATCTGCAGACACACACACACACACACAACCCCAATAATTAAATAAATGATAAAAGTAATAGAAACTAGAAAATAAAGTACGTAATTCCCTGTGAAAGACCCAATACCTTTGGCTCACCCTGTGAAGCTAAAACGGTTCTTAGCAGATCAAATGGATACGATCCAATAGTGGCAGCACAACCTGCTAATGCTCCACTAACATAAGAAAGATATGGACTTAAATTGATATGATCTTCTGCACCAGAGAAAACAATCGACAAATAGCATGTCAGAAACCGAAAGGCAAAAGGTAAGGAAATTGATATTTATAAGGGTTTTATACATTTCATCCTCAGAATAGTCTAACACAAATCAGTACAGAGTAAACATGACAAAAGGCTCAAGAAAAAGAAAGAATGTCTGCTTGAACAAGAAAACCAAGCAAAGTTTCTCCAACAAGAAGAAACAAGCAATATAATATTGCTTACCAGCAAAACAATCTAATACCAAAAGATAGACATGTTCAGTGACTGAAAGTGGAAGAATTAATTCACAACGTGTAGCATTTAGCAAAATATCAAACTGCATCCAGAAGGAGAGCAGGAACTTTAGAACAAACCTGACTTGGAAGAACCAGAAGCAAATGTTTTGATCTTGTGCAACACCGTAAATTGTATTGCCGTATATGGCATAACCATAAGCAAGGCTGGTACATTACCACGCCAAAAGCCCTGTTACAAACATGAAATTAGATGGAGGACTCCATTTGCTAGCCTCACGAATAATTACATTACCCTCAGAAGTAAGATCACGTCCTTCATTACGAGCTTGGATCATATGTGGATACTAGATATTAACAAATAGTTTGGAAACATAATCACATAAATATATTCATAATAAACAAATACCGGTAAGCCTTCCTCTCTAAAGATGTCCTTGGTTGCTTGCAGCATACCAGTATATTTTGATGGACCATATGCATTTCGCTGAAGCAAAGTCCAATGTGTTGTGGGTTCCAATTGAACCTGCCCATAGATACCATTATAAGATAAATTCTTCATGGGCCCACACCCCCACAATATCCATAAAAATCAAGAGTCATTTTAAGGGTTAGTTATGACAAGCTGCTTAGTAAAAAGGAGGAAAAATGATTTAAACAGAGTAGCGGGGCAAAAATGGATTAGCTAAGTCATTATCTTTGATTACCTCTCTCACTGTTTCCTCACCTATAACATGCATCATTTAAAAAAGCTGGTAGGGTAGCAAACTGTTTTGCCTCCTTGAGGTGATACGTATTCAAAAATCTAAACCTCAGTAAAAGACAAGAAATGAGCCACACCAGGTACAAGTCCTATTATGTTGAGACATAGGTCTTGACAAATGGAGCTCCAAGAGTAAACTTCGAGGCTCTTAATAAAGGAGCAACTCATGAGAGTAATACTTGGCCACCTTACTAGACAATAATGACAAGCCCCAATTTGTATATTGGAACTCAAAGTCATCCACACAAACATATTGTTTCTTTGGTAGCATTTCAGCAGTTCAATAATTCAAGGAAAATCCCATCTTTGAAAATCATTATTCTCATTTCTCAATCCAGAAAAGTAAACTTAGGATCAACAAAGGAACAACTCATGATAATACAAACAAACTCAAGCCTTCAATTCTCAGTTACAAGCAGGAGTGGATCCAGGGAAAAACGGGCTGTAGCCACTGAAAAATGGCTTTCCTACTCTGCTTCTGATTTTTCGGATTATTCGGAAAGAGTTGATACGAATGATTTTGATGATGAGGGATCGGGATTTGCTTCTTCCCTAGGAACCTACTTCGACTGGAGCTTAAGATTCAGCTAGTTCAAACGCCCATCTTCCCCTTGCTTTGGAATCAAATCCCACTTCTTCCCATTCGGGTTGGGTTGACCCAAAAGTACAGTAAAAAGGAATGGAACCACTGGAGAGTTGTCTACTGCTCACACTTAGGCAAAGACGACTGACTTTGTATTCCTGAGTGACTTCTCGACATTATGTAAAAGAGATCAGTCTTCCTCTCCAATGAGTGACTTCTTTTAAGCTAGCCTTCCTTCTTCACCAATTAGTTAATATTCTAGAAATGGAGCACCTTGTATTTACTTAAAAGCTCGCCGGACTCAGCACAGCCTGGCCGTCCTAAATCCGCCACTGTTTACAAGAATGATTGACTACTGCAAATTATGATAATTATCACCTGGCAAAACTTAATCAAGTGAACCATTTCTAACCAAATTCTCATAAATCAAAAACCAAATATTCACCTAACAATGCAGCACTCTCCCAATAACAAATATCGACAAAATTTTTACCTGAAATCTGATCTTAATTACGTCAAGTGGCGATGTGATAGTTCTCGAAACAGCACCAGAAATTGCACCAGCTGTCAAATCAATCAAAGTCCTTTTCAGCTGCCCTGGCTCTTCCATCCCCTCCTTCAATACAATACAACAACCTGCGAACAATCCTTTCAGTTCTAAAAGATCCCAAATTTCCCCATTCGCCACCGAACAAAACCCAGAAAAGAAAACACCCACATGCCCAAAAGGCATAGCAAATGTATAATAACTCCAAGTATGCATCCTTTCAATAAAAATATGCTCCAATTTTCAAGAAAGCAACAGAAAAATGAAAAGACTATAGGCATAATACGAATAATTTTAATAAAAATGTATATATGCGCACCAAGAAACCAGAAATTGAACGAAAAATATCTTTTTAAATATAAAAATTTACCTGCAAAGAAGTGAGAAATGAGCCAGAAGCCGCCATTGATAATTCAAGAGATATATTTTTCTAATCTTATAAAATATATGATCTATGGTCTGTATCTATAGGTTTGGGTGTAGAGAAGGGGTTTTGCCGCTATAATTAGAACAAAGCGGATATTCAAGGAACAACAGCGTGGGGGAAATATTCGTATTTGTTAAACATATGGGGAATTTCTAAATCAATTTTTTTATTGGTTTGACTGGGAATTATTGCCTGTTATGATTGTAATTATTATTGTTCTTTTCTTGCCTTAGCTCCCGTTTGCCTACGTTAAATTAAATTTCATTTTTCTCTCTTTTATTTTCTTTCACACAATCTTTCATAAATAATATTATATATAAATAAAAAAAATTTCCTTTTTTTTAACCACTCATTCTTTAAAAAAAATATTATTCCATCCATTTTAATTTGAAAAAATGGGATCAAACGGGATTTTTATTGAAGCTAATGAGTATGGATAGGTGTTTCAAATTGTTTTATTGAATGATTTACTATTCATATTAGAAGCATGTTTGAGCCCCTTAAGAAGTTAAAAATGCATTTTGATAATAGATTGATAGAGAATGTATGATTAAAAAAAATATTGAGTTTGCATGTAATATTATTTTATTGAAGAATGTGTGACGCCACTTGATAAACAAGGCCAATCTGATCATCTAGAATAATTCAAAAAAAAAAAAAAAAAAAGATTTATCTACTTTCAAAAATTAGGAGACCAATGTATCATAATTCATAAATAAAAAGTTCAAGCTCAAGGGTTTGTGAGCCAACTCGTATTTTTCGTATTATCGCCTCTTAATTAAACATATTTAGAAGATGTGTATATGAGTAAAACCATATTGATAGAAATATGTTAACAAATGTTTTGACGGAATGAATGTTGGCAAGATATGATTGGATGTAAAATTTGACTATCTTTTAAATAATCCAATAATGTGATGTTATGTGGCATTATATGAAATACTATGTCAATCATTATGTTACTATCGCATGATTCATGTGTATATCCTACCACTCCTCCTATCTGAGTTAATTTAAATCTTTATATTGATTCATCGATATCTTGTACATCACTATTTTAATACTATCGTCTTCATACAAATGTCCATACATCTCTGTTTGACTTAACCAACATGATGGTCGAGTGAAAAATAAACCTTATTATAATTCTAAGCCCTTTTGCAATCATCCCAATTGAAAATTATGCCATTGAAAAATTGAGAATTTCAAAGTTAAAAAGGGGTTATATTATAATATATAGGTCAAATTGTGATTAACTTCCACTTGTACCCATTAAGTTAAGATTTAACTTATAGGGCCAATACTCGGCCCAGTTTTTTATTCGTTGACAGGCCCATTTCGTTACCCTAATAAATTTCTCTTTCTCTGGAGGAGCAAAACCCTTCCGCAGGTAAAAACCCCAGATAGGGCGGTTATAGTGCGCGAGAGAGAGTTCGAAATCGCCACCATGAGGCCGCTAGACGAGAAGGAGACGACCCTAGTTTTTGACAAGCTATACAAATTTGTGGGAAACAATCTGCAAAAAATTGTGATGGAAAACCCATCTTACGAAGGACCCGACCCGAACCCAGGACGCTACTGCTTTCGCCTCCAGAAGAACCGGGTGTACTACGTATCTGAATCTTTAGTCAAGCGCGCCACCAACATCAAGCGGGAGAAGTTGGTGTCGATGGGTACCCAAATAGGAAAATTCACCAAGAGCGATAAATTCCATTTGACGATTCAGGGGTTGAATTTATTGGCCGCTAATGCTAAGCACAAGGTTTGGCTAAAGCCCACTTCGGAGATGAGCTTTTTGTACGGGAACAGTGTGTTGAAAGGTGGGGTGGGGAGAATTACTGAGAATATTCAGGTGAATGATGGGGTGGTGGTGTATTCGATGGCGGACGTGCCGTTGGGGTTCGGGGTTGCAGCCAAGAGCACGCAGGATTGTAGGAAAATGGATCCGAATGGGATTGTGGTGCATCACCATGCTGATATTGGGGAGTACTTGAGGATGGAGGATGAACTTTAATTGATACGAATTAGGAAGAATTTTGATAATTGGTGTTGTTGTTTTAATGAACAAGCTTTTTCCTATAACTTCTATTAATGTCATTCGTGTTTTAATTTTGTGATCCAATGTATTTCAATTTTGGCTGAATTCTCGTTTTGATTTGGTTTTCATACTACTGCATATAGCTTAGAATGGTGCTCGTGTTTGTGCATCCAAGCTCTTTAAAAACAAGGACAATGGAGTATTTAGTTTCTTTCCAGCACATTAGTTTCTTTGCTCAGGTCTTCAATTCAGCAGAATCCTATATTTTCTTGCCCCAGCCACCTTTCAATCCTTCTCCAAACTCCTTGATTGCATTTCCCCTTATTTCTTTATTTGAACCAAAATTTCCAAAGAATTGATGAAAAAGTTTAATCTTGGGACAGGAATTTATGTTTGCATCTTGTGATCTCTGTGTAACTATCTATTCTATAGACTGCTATGATCTTCTTCATTGTTGACTTCCTCTTTGATTTCATTAATTTGGAATGTCAATAACCTGCCCTTTAGGTCTTGCTCTGTAAGGCTATTGTACTATATTCTGATATTGAAGGTCTTCAATTGAAAGTATACCAATTGAGGGGAAGCTGGTTTGAATACTGTGGGTAGTATAGTTTAGGTTATAGAATTTAAGGGAGTAGTGAGATTTATCCTCTTTGTTAACATTTTGTGATGTGTTAAAAATTTGGAACGTTGGCGGCAAAAATAAAGACGACTATACTAAACTAAAGTAAAGAGGCATTCGGGAAGCGACTAGTCGCTTCTGGCGAAGCTTCTAGAAGGCACTATACATAGATAGAAGCAAGCGCTACGAAAGCAACAACAATCCCTACCTACCCCAGCCCATCCCTTCACCCGGATGATAACCATTTAAGCACCTCTAGAAGCAGACAGAAAGAGATGAGGTTTAGTATGTGGGAGATTACTAAGTCCACTTTCGGGCGTTCCCCAGACAACTTAGACAAGTAGTGTGTACAAGGTCCCACCTGTCCCCTCACATCGGGGGCGGGACCCAGACATGGGCCCCGATGTGGGATCTCGCCCCATGTGAGGGGGCGAGGTGGGCCCGTGTACAAAGGGCTTTTTCCTAAAAATTTGGCCGTTGATTTGAATAAGTGTTATTTAAATAAATGGTCAGATTATCTGTCACATCACGTAGTGCCAACAAAAGTGAAAGTGTAGCATGATTGCAAATTGTAATCATGAATTCGCAATTCAAATAAGAAAATTTATTCAATTTTTTTATTGCAATTTGTATTCGTAACTAGTTGTCAAGATTTTGAAAATTCCTTAAATTGTTAATGATTTTAGTGAACAGATAATAGAGAAAAACAATTTGTGTTGGAGAGAGACAATGTAAGTAATGTAACCAATTTTCTTTTTCTTAGGTTAATTCCTAAATTATTTATGCAATTTTTTGGAGTGGTTGATTTTTCAGGTCCAAGAGTTTTTTTTAAGGTATTTTTTATTTTATTTTTTTGGTAAAAAATCAATTTTTTATGTGTAAATTTTTTTTTCTCGTAGTAGTCCGATTTGAAATTTTGTAATCAGGTCTTGGATCCAACCCCAGATCCGTCCTCGCATTCAAATGATACAATTCATCAATCTTAGTCCAAATGACACTGAAATATTGAAGTAAAAATGAAACATAAAAAATATGTTCACTCCAAAAGGTTGATATCAAATTAGAAGGTGTAATTTGCTCAACCAAACAATCCCCATCTGAAATTCCTCAACCATACCATGGAATCCCCAATTTTGTGCTAATTTCGCTTTTGTTTGGTGCGAATTAAAATCAGATTTTTAGTATATTTTGATAGAAATTAATTGAAATGTGTGGTTCAAAGGTTATGGAACTCATAAAATATGTAATTAAAATGAATTGTTGATTTTGACTTAAATTAAAATTTAGATTTTAATCGGTTCCAAACAGGGGCCTAAGTACCCACCAAATTGCTTTTAAATTAGGCTAAATCCTTGGAATCATCTTCAATCTTCCCGTATCATCTTTTCAAGATCTCTAGATTTTGTCCGAACTTTTCCACATACTTGCAACCAAATGGAATTAGAAGTCCGAACATATGGTCCCGCTAAATATTAACGCGTTTACTGTATCCATATCTGCATCAAACAAAAACTACATTTTATCAAATTACTATCATGTATCGTCCATATAATCTGTGTAACCGTTGAAGGAAGTCTTATGAACTCTTCATTGAGATGTGTTTAGCATCCATTCCACATCCCTACACAATGTATTGCTAATTTGTAATTCTATTCACAACATATGGTGACATTATCATATATTTCGAAAACAAATATGTTGCAGACAGTTACATATTTCAAAATATGTAAAGATTAATTACTGTGACATTCATCTTCATTTTTATCATATCACAGCATGTGCAATTTCCTTTTAACATGTTAACAAAAGAATTACACAAGAAATTCCCTTTTTTTTTTTTTTTTTTATTTAATCTATAACTTAAGCACTAGCAATCATCAATGCAAAACAAATGGATGGAAGCTGATGGTGTCAATTCGAATATGATTTCTACCACTAGTGATATGGGAATTATTGAATTCGTTTGATATGAAGGCACATTCAATGTAAGTGTAATCTTTACTGTCACGTTAATTTTTTCGATTGCAAAAGGTTTGATTCTCTTTTTTATGAAAATGTACTTTTCTCTCTCTTCTTTTCAATCACACATTTTCCTTTAAAATAATATTATATGTAAATCAAAAACTTTTCATCTACACATTCTCCATTAATCTACTATTCTAAAGTTCATTTTTCCTTAAAAACGGGTGTCAAACACCGTCATAATTTTAGAAAGTACTACATATAAGTCCTTGTTTGACAATCATTAAAACAAATTTTTTTTTCCCCAAAATCATTTTCAAGTTCAACCATATTTCTCACAATAAAATATTCTATCGTTGACATATCATATACATTCATTAGTGAATAAACTTATAGTGGGGCTTAACATTTGAATTACATTTAAAATTACCAATGAATTTACATGACACTGCATCGATGCTTATTAGATCATTCTTACAATATTTATAAATAGGTTATATACTATTTTTTACCGTGTAAATCACAAACGCCCAACTATTGCATTTCACGAGCTCATTGTACATAAATTCATTAAGTTTTAATCTCATTAATTCAAGATTGACAATGCGAGTTTGTTTCGTCAATCACACGATTAATTACTTTAGTTAATGGAACTGATGCGTTTTTTTCCATTTAAAAGGTTCTGTTACTTAAATTCTCATGTTCTAATTCTTAACTTAAGGTTCATAGCATATGGTCACATTATCACATATTTCAAAAACAAATATGTACAGATTAATTATTGTGACACTTATCATCATTTTTATCATATCACAGCTTGTGCAATTTTCCTTTTAACATGTTAAGCAAAGGATTACACAAGAAATTCCCTTTTTTTTTTTAAAAAAAAAAAATTAATCTATAACTTAAGCAATAGCAATCATCGATGCAAAAGAAATGGATGGAAACCGACAATGTTGTCAATTCGAATATGATTTCTACCACTAGTGACATAGGAATTATTGAATTCGTTTTGATATGGAGGCACATTCAATGTAAGTGTAATCTTTACTATCACTTAAATTTTTGAGTTATGCAACGTACATTAGGGTGTCCAGCCTTCTCACATAGAAGGACATGTGAGGAGGGTAAATATCGTTATGAGCGTCGCATTATATACTAATAGTATATTCCTTTACTTTTTTTGTTACGAAAGCTTTGGTATATAATTTTAGAAAGTAGTGCATATAAGTCCCTATTTGACAACCATTTAAATAAAACTCTTTTTTTTCTTTTTTTTTTCACAAACTCATGTTCAACCACATTTTTCACAATAAAGTATTTTACTGCTGGCGTGTTGTATACATCCATTGGTGGATAAATGATGAGAATCATGGAGAGCAAGTTAACAAGGATCCATTGCATGTTCTTGAGTGATACGGATCAATTAGAAGAGAAGTTCCTAAACCAATTAAAAAAAATGGAAGAAACATGAAGTATGTGGGAAAACGTAGAGGATGCACAAAAATGAGTATAACTTTTTGTTTGGTTTTCGAATTTTCGTCCATGAATACAATCTGTAAATGTCTTTCGATTATGCACAAGTTTATCAGATGTCCTAGTCAAACTTTGCGAGTTTCAGAACTACTATTTCTATGTGGGTTCAGTTCAGTTGGTATCAGAGCTTTAGCTTTAAAATTTGGTATTTTTTTCTTTTTATTTTTGAGTTTAAAGAAAAAATAGCTTAAAAAAAAAAGAAAAGGGAATGGAATGTCAAGAAACATCAAGATAAAAAGGAGAAAAAAATACAAAAAGAAAAATATATTCAATTTCAATATCAAGATTCGAGGAGAATCTTTTTGAAGAGAGAGTGAATGATGAAGATCATGGAGGGCAAATTAACAAGGATCCATTGCATGTTTCAAAGTAATATAGATCAATTAGAAGAGAAGATTCGAAACCAATTAAAAACAATGGAAGGAATATGAAGTATGTGCGAAAACGCACAGCATGCACAAAAATGTGTATAACTTTCTTGTCGATTGTTGGATTTTCATCCATAAGTACAATTTGGAAAACATCTTTCGATTCTGCACAAGTTTGCCGGATGACTTTGCAAAATTTTGTGACTTTTAGAGTTACTGTTGCTACATAGGTTCACATCAATAAACTTATAGTGGGACTAAACATTTGAATTACGTTTAAAATTCACCAATGGATTTATATGACACTTCATCGGTGTTTATTAGATCATTGCTATAATATTTATAGATATTTTTATTTTTTTAATATGTTATATATGATTTTTTCCCTGTGTAAATCACAAAAACCCAACTATTGCATTTCTCGACCACATTCAACATAAATTCATTAAGATTTAATTTCATTAATTAAAGATCGACAATGCTAGTTTGCTTCGTCGATCACTCAATTAATTACTTTCGTTGATGGAACTGATGCCTTCTTCTTCTTCTTTTTCCATTTAAAAAGTTCTGTTACTTAAATTCTCATGCTCTAATTCTTAAGTTTAACAATAATGAGGCATCATCTTGTCATTATCTCTAGATTAGGGAATAATATCAAGAAAATCCTCGTCCTTTGTTTCTTTTGAATGGAATTTATTCTTAATTCCAAATTTCTTAAATTCTATCTAATTTCCCCTTAATCCCATCATTTAATCAAAGTTAAGCATAAAACCTAATGATGGGCAGCCAGATTTGTTTTCTTAATGGCGTTAATTTTCGCTTAAATTCCCTTTATAGACAAAAGCAAAAACCTCTATTTTTCTTAACTTGGGAAAATTCTGATCAATCCATAGGAAAATACCTTTGGAAAGAAGTCACTTTTTGCATGCCAATGAAATTTATGTAGAATATTTTATTAATATTGGAGAATAAGTTCAAAGGGACCATTATTTTAAATTAATTTGGTAGTGCAGTACTTTAATTAATAAAGATGTAACTTGTTAGAAGTATTTCCATTTAATTAGTAAAAAGATGTTATTGGAGAAAGTACAAATACTACTATGGGAATATAAACAGTTCCTAAATATCCCTTAATTAATTAAGTGAAATGGGAATCATGCATTTTAATGTACTAATTAGGGTTTGCAAGCACCATCTTATGGATCCCCCAATAAATAAAACCAATCCTCATTCTTGTAAATTTAAAATTATACAAAAAGACAAAAGCAAAATCTAAAAAATATACTATTTTGAGTTGTAGTATTGGTGGATCAAGACTATGCGTGCACGTCATGTGGATTTTGTAAATTGTCAAAATGCATCGAACAATTGCTCGATTACGTTATTCGATATCGATGTAAACATTTATCTATCATTTTTCTTTGACACGTCCATACAAACCACAATCAAGAGTATCAAATGTCATCTTTTGATTGAGATAGTTTACAAGGTTTTCTAGATGATGACGAAGTATTTGGACTTACATATAATGCGAATATATAGATTTTGGCTTTATCAAGAAGTGATACAATCACATGGGCTTGTAGAACGTTTCATGGAAAGATATCTTTCCCTTTCTTTTGAGTCCATATCCCATTCCACAGATTCTACCTTTGATCCAAAATACAAAAAAGCATGTTGCGATAGGTTGTATGAATAGCCTAGCAGATGTCTTTTGAACAAACTTTGTATGAAGACATTAAGAAACATAAAAATTGACGTGGCATGTTGTGGCTCCTAAATTAACATTATGCATGGGACACGAAGAATCAAGGAATATTGAGGAATAATTGTTTTGTAAGGTTAACTCAGTATTCATGATATTCTCAATGTTTTCAACAAAATATTTTTTTAATTTTCTCATTTTATCTCTAAATTTATTAAAAACAAAACTTCTTGTTGTTTATTTTTAAGAATTAACTCTGAATCATATAACACTTTTGTGCTATTCAATCAACTTAATTAGTGATGCTTCGACGTAATCGAAGAAGGAAACACAACTCTTCAATTTTTCTAGACAATTCAAATTAGCTTCGTAGATATTTTGTTGAGAATTTTTTCCTTGAAAACTCCTTCAAACATTTTCTTTCCAGTTTATCATTGAACATGCATAGTCAAATGGAGGAGTAAGTTCAATATTTTAATAGTTATTATTCATGTTACACAAAGAAAATATTATGGCTAATTATATTACCACTAAAAATTTTAATCACTACACCACAGTATAATTACATCATAATTAAAATATATTTTTAATAAATACACCACAATAAATTTACAATTATACTCCCAATTCAATAAAAACAGAGAATTGAAAAAGAACATAACATAATATTGTGGTGTACTATCATCGAAATTTATCGTCATTTTCTCAACCATTCTCCTCATTTATTTTACAACAATTGAAAACAGAAGATCGGTGAAGAACACAATGCCATAATAAATTGAATGTTTCTCACAAATAATTAATATGACTAAAAGGATCATTTGTTTATGTTACCATTTTTATTCGAAATATGAATTTTTAATGTACTTGCAATTTCATTTTTTAATCTTGGAAGTCTATTTTGGAAAAACTTTTAAGTGGAAATTAAGAAATTTTATCGACAACAACCTTATAATTTCATGAATAAAAAGGTTTTAATAATTGATCGGACACATTTAAAATCCAACTTGAGGAATCATTTATGACATATTTTTGAAAAATTGGACATGTTTCATAATTATATTAATAGACGTAAATTTTATATTCGATTTATTCATACTTGATCAGTAGTAAAGTATTGTGTATAATCATATATATTGAAGTTGTCATCATTTTCCAGACATTTAGGACAAATTAAATTGAATTATGAGAAGTTATAAAAAAATTTAAATTTATTACAATCATATAAAAAATACAATATAATAATAAAAATTTCATGTTGATTAAGAACAACTTTCGAAAATTCATATATCCCATCGACAAAAATCCACGAAAGCTGACACACCTATACATACACAAATTCATTTATAGTTTACCTATATATATGCAATTCACGGTAATGAGTGATGAAGCCTATGTATGTCGTCCCACATAATGAATGCACGCAATTCATGAAATTATGGTGAGCATGTATACACGTAAATTCATAAACCCATTTAACAATTAAAAATCATAATCTTACATATTTGTTTTAAAATCATAACAAATCTGTTTAACTTAACAAAAATAAGAAAGTAAAAAAAATTAGATTCTTAATTTTCATACATGAAATATAAATTCATTTACCGTAAGGGAAAAAAATTATCTTGCCACCACGGAAGAAAGCAAAAGCCGCTGGAAAAATTATGAACTATGAGATGTTAAGGAAAAAGAAAGAAAGAAATTATGTTTTATATTTGGGATGTAATAATAATTTATTTAATTAAAAATTATATAAAAAATTCTAATTGTGTAATTTTACTTCAAGATATTTTAGTAAATAAGAAAATTATGGTGTACTTAGTAAAATTTGTAGTGGTAATATAATTACCCAAATATTATATTAATCATCAAAGCAAGATGTCAAGGTTTTCATAACCAAAAAAGCGTCGAAAAATTCAATAGTAATCAATTATTCAACACTACTGAAAGGCATTATGTTTAACTTTTCAAGATTCTCCACAAGCATAGCTATTCTCATCAAAGATTCTCCACAGTTCAGAAGACAGAATCCAAGAGAAACTTCAATACCTTTTATACTTATCAGTCCAAAACCCATACATACACAAAGTAGTGGTCCAATAATATGGGATTTAGATAGATTTTATTTTTATTTTTTTAAATAATAATAATAATAAATTGAAGGGTCCAAAAACCAAATCTTTGTGTTGACAAGAGCAAGAGCAGTGATAGTCTTGGTCGGATAACTTCTTGTCAGAGTACCATTTCTTCACAAGGCACATTTTTTGTGGATGGATAAGTGTGT
>NC_036258.1:5548077-5557139 GCF_002742605.1 Olea europaea var. sylvestris | reverse complement strand
CCCTCAGGTCCAAGAGTTTTTTTTAAGGTATTTTTTATTTTATTTTTTTGGTAAAAAATCAATTTTTTATGTGTAAATTTTTTTTTCTCGTAGTAGTCCGATTTGAAATTTTGTAATCAGGTCTTGGATCCAACCCCAGATCCGTCCTCGCATTCAAATGATACAATTCATCAATCTTAGTCCAAATGACACTGAAATATTGAAGTAAAAATGAAACATAAAAAATATGTTCACTCCAAAAGGTTGATATCAAATTAGAAGGTGTAATTTGCTCAACCAAACAATCCCCATCTGAAATTCCTCAACCATACCATGGAATCCCCAATTTTGTGCTAATTTCGCTTTTGTTTGGTGCGAATTAAAATCAGATTTTTAGTATATTTTGATAGAAATTAATTGAAATGTGTGGTTCAAAGGTTATGGAACTCATAAAATATGTAATTAAAATGAATTATTGACTTTGACTTAAATTAAAATTTAGATTTTAATCGGTTCCAAACAGGGGCCTAAGTACCCACCAAATTGCTTTTAAATTAGGCTAAATCCTTGGAATCATCTTCAATCTTCCCGTATCATCTTTTCAAGATCTCTAGATTTTGTCCGAACTTTTCCACATACTTGCAACCAAATGGAATTAGAAGTCCGAACATATGGTCCCGCTAAATATTAACGCGTTTACTGTATCCATATCTGCATCAAACAAAAACTACATTTTATCAAATTACTATCATGTATCGTCCATATAATCTGTGTAACCGTTGAAGGAAGTCTTATGAACTCTTCATTGAGATGTGTTTAGCATCCATTCCACATCCCTACACAATGTATTGCTAATTTGTAATTCTATTCACAACATATGGTGACATTATCATATATTTCGAAAACAAATATGTTGCAGACAGTTACATATTTCAAAATATGTAAAGATTAATTACTGTGACATTCATCTTCATTTTTATCATATCACAGCATGTGCAATTTCCTTTTAACATGTTAAAAAAAGGATTACACAAGAAATTCCCTTTTTTTTTTTTTTTTATTTAATCTATGACTTAAGCACTAGCAATCATCAATGCAAAACAAATGGATGGAAGCTGATGGTGTCAATTCGAATATGATTTCTACCACTAGTGATATGGGAATTATTGAATTCGTTTGATATGGAGGCACATTCAATGTAAGTGTAATCTTTACTGTCACGTTAATTTTTTCGATTGCAAAAGGTTTGATTCTCTTTTTTCTGAAAATGTACTTTTCTCTCTCTTCTTTTCAATCACACATTTTCCTTTAAAATAATATTATATGTAAATCAAAAACTTTTCATCTACACATTATCCATCAATCTACTATTCTAAAGTTCATTTTTCCTTAAAAATGGGTGTCAAACACATTCATAATTTTAGAAAGTACTACATATGAGTCCCTGTTTGACAATCATTAAAACAAATTTTTTTTTTCCCAAAATCATTTTCAAGTTCAACCATATTTCTCACAATAAAATATTCTATCATTGACGTATCATATACGTTCATTAGTGAATAAACTTATAGTGGGGCTTAACATTTGAATTAATTTAAAATTACCAATGAATTTACGTGAAACCGCATCGATGCTTATTAGATCCTTCTTACAATATTTATAAATAGGTTATATACTATTTTTTACCGTGTAAATCACAAACGCCCAACTATTGCATTTCACGAGCTCATTGTACATAAATTCATTAAGTTTTAATCTCATTAATTCAAGATTGACAATGCGAGTTTGTTTCGTCAATCACACGATTAATTACTTTAGTTAATGGAACTGATGCGTTTTTTTCCATTTAAAAGGTTCTGTTACTTAAATTCTCATGTTCTAATTCTTAACTTAAGGTTCATAGCATATGGTCACATTATCACATATTTCAAAAACAAATATGTACAGATTAATTATTGTGACACTTATCATCATTTTTATCATATCACAGCTTGTGCAATTTTCCTTTTAACATGTTAAGCAAAGGATTACACAAGAAATTCCCTTTTTTTTTTTAAAAAAAAAAAATTAATCTATAACTTAAGCAATAGCAATCATCGATGCAAAAGAAATGGATGGAAACCGACAATGTTGTCAATTCGAATATGATTTCTACCACTAGTGACATAGGAATTATTGAATTCGTTTTGATATGGAGGCACATTCAATGTAAGTGTAATCTTTACTATCACTTAAATTTTTGAGTTATGCAACGTACATTAGGGTGTCCAGCCTTCTCACATAGAAGGACATGTGAGGAGGGTAAATATCGTTATGAGCGTCGCATTATATACTAATAGTATATTCCTTTACTTTTTTTGTTACGAAAGCTTTGGTATATAATTTTAGAAAGTAGTGCATATAAGTCCCTATTTGACAACCATTTAAATAAAACTCTTTTTTTTCTTTTTTTTTTCACAAACTCATGTTCAACCACATTTTTCACAATAAAGTATTTTACTGCTGGCGTGTTGTATACATCCATTGGTGGATAAATGATGAGAATCATGGAGAGCAAGTTAACAAGGATCCATTGCATGTTCTTGAGTGATACGGATCAATTAGAAGAGAAGTTCCTAAACCAATTAAAAAAAATGGAAGAAACATGAAGTATGTGGGAAAACGTAGAGGATGCACAAAAATGAGTATAACTTTTTGTTTGGTTTTCGAATTTTCGTCCATGAATACAATCTGTAAATGTCTTTCGATTATGCACAAGTTTATCAGATGTCCTAGTCAAACTTTGCGAGTTTCAGAACTACTATTTCTATGTGGGTTCAGTTCAGTTGGTATCAGAGCTTTAGCTTTAAAATTTGGTATTTTTTTCTTTTTATTTTTGAGTTTAAAGAAAAAATAGCTTAAAAAAAAAAAAGAAAAGGGAATGGAATGTCAAGAAACATCAAGATAAAAAGGAGAAAAAAATACAAAAAGAAAAATATATTCAATTTCAATATCAAGATTCGAGGAGAATCTTTTTGAAGAGAGAGTGAATGATGAAGATCATGGAGGGCAAATTAACAAGGATCCATTGCATGTTTCAAAGTAATATAGATCAATTAGAAGAGAAGATTCGAAACCAATTAAAAACAATGGAAGGAATATGAAGTATGTGCGAAAACGCACAGCATGCACAAAAATGTGTATAACTTTCTTGTCGATTGTTGGATTTTCATCCATAAGTACAATTTGGAAAACATCTTTCGATTCTGCACAAGTTTGCCGGATGACTTTGCAAAATTTTGTGACTTTTAGAGTTACTGTTGCTACATAGGTTCACATCAATAAACTTATAGTGGGACTAAACATTTGAATTACGTTTAAAATTCACCAATGGATTTATATGACACTTCATCGGTGTTTATTAGATCATTGCTATAATATTTATAGATATTTTTATTTTTTTAATATGTTATATATGATTTTTTCCCTGTGTAAATCACAAAAACCCAACTATTGCATTTCTCGACCACATTCAACATAAATTCATTAAGATTTAATTTCATTAATTAAAGATCGACAATGCTAGTTTGCTTCGTCGATCACTCAATTAATTACTTTCGTTGATGGAACTGATGCCTTCTTCTTCTTCTTTTTCCATTTAAAAAGTTCTGTTACTTAAATTCTCATGCTCTAATTCTTAAGTTTAACAATAATGAGGCATCATCTTGTCATTATCTCTAGATTAGGGAATAATATCAAGAAAATCCTCGTCCTTTGTTTCTTTTGAATGGAATTTATTCTTAATTCCAAATTTCTTAAATTCTATCTAATTTCCCCTTAATCCCATCATTTAATCAAAGTTAAGCATAAAACCTAATGATGGGCAGCCAGATTTGTTTTCTTAATGGCGTTAATTTTCGCTTAAATTCCCTTTATAGACAAAAGCAAAAACCTCTATTTTTCTTAACTTGGGAAAATTCTGATCAATCCATAGGAAAATACCTTTGGAAAGAAGTCACTTTTTGCATGCCAATGAAATTTATGTAGAATATTTTATTAATATTGGAGAATAAGTTCAAAGGGACCATTATTTTAAATTAATTTGGTAGTGCAGTACTTTAATTAATAAAGATGTAACTTGTTAGAAGTATTTCCATTTAATTAGTAAAAAGATGTTATTGGAGAAAGTACAAATACTACTATGGGAATATAAACAGTTCCTAAATATCCCTTAATTAATTAAGTGAAATGGGAATCATGCATTTTAATGTACTAATTAGGGTTTGCAAGCACCATCTTATGGATCCCCCAATAAATAAAACCAATCCTCATTCTTGTAAATTTAAAATTATACAAAAAGACAAAAGCAAAATCTAAAAAATATACTATTTTGAGTTGTAGTATTGGTGGATCAAGACTATGCGTGCACGTCATGTGGATTTTGTAAATTGTCAAAATGCATCGAACAATTGCTCGATTACGTTATTCGATATCGATGTAAACATTTATCTATCATTTTTCTTTGACACGTCCATACAAACCACAATCAAGAGTATCAAATGTCATCTTTTGATTGAGATAGTTTACAAGGTTTTCTAGATGATGACGAAGTATTTGGACTTACATATAATGCGAATATATAGATTTTGGCTTTATCAAGAAGTGATACAATCACATGGGCTTGTAGAACGTTTCATGGAAAGATATCTTTCCCTTTCTTTTGAGTCCATATCCCATTCCACAGATTCTACCTTTGATCCAAAATACAAAAAAGCATGTTGCGATAGGTTGTATGAATAGCCTAGCAGATGTCTTTTGAACAAACTTTGTATGAAGACATTAAGAAACATAAAAATTGACGTGGCATGTTGTGGCTCCTAAATTAACATTATGCATGGGACACGAAGAATCAAGGAATATTGAGGAATAATTGTTTTGTAAGGTTAACTCAGTATTCATGATATTCTCAATGTTTTCAACAAAATATTTTTTTAATTTTCTCATTTTATCTCTAAATTTATTAAAAACAAAACTTCTTGTTGTTTATTTTTAAGAATTAACTCTGAATCATATAACACTTTTGTGCTATTCAATCAACTTAATTAGTGATGCTTCGACGTAATCGAAGAAGGAAACACAACTCTTCAATTTTTCTAGACAATTCAAATTAGCTTCGTAGATATTTTGTTGAGAATTTTTTCCTTGAAAACTCCTTCAAACATTTTCTTTCCAGTTTATCATTGAACATGCATAGTCAAATGGAGGAGTAAGTTCAATATTTTAATAGTTATTATTCATGTTACACAAAGAAAATATTATGGCTAATTATATTACCACTAAAAATTTTAATCACTACACCACAGTATAATTACATCATAATTAAAATATATTTTTAATAAATACACCACAATAAATTTACAATTATACTCCCAATTCAATAAAAACAGAGAATTGAAAAAGAACATAACATAATATTGTGGTGTACTATCATCGAAATTTATCGTCATTTTCTCAACCATTCTCCTCATTTATTTTACAACAATTGAAAACAGAAGATCGGTGAAGAACACAATGCCATAATAAATTGAATGTTTCTCACAAATAATTAATATGACTAAAAGGATCATTTGTTTATGTTACCATTTTTATTCGAAATATGAATTTTTAATGTACTTGCAATTTCATTTTTTAATCTTGGAAGTCTATTTTGGAAAAACTTTTAAGTGGAAATTAAGAAATTTTATCGACAACAACCTTATAATTTCATGAATAAAAAGGTTTTAATAATTGATCGGACACATTTAAAATCCAACTTGAGGAATCATTTATGACATATTTTTGAAAAATTGGACATGTTTCATAATTATATTAATAGACGTAAATTTTATATTCGATTTATTCATACTTGATCAGTAGTAAAGTATTGTGTATAATCATATATATTGAAGTTGTCATCATTTTCCAGACATTTAGGACAAATTAAATTGAATTATGAGAAGTTATAAAAAAATTTAAATTTATTACAATCATATAAAAAATACAATATAATAATAAAAATTTCATGTTGATTAAGAACAACTTTCGAAAATTCATATATCCCATCGACAAAAATCCACGAAAGCTGACACACCTATACATACACAAATTCATTTATAGTTTACCTATATATATGCAATTCACGGTAATGAGTGATGAAGCCTATGTATGTCGTCCCACATAATGAATGCACGCAATTCATGAAATTATGGTGAGCATGTATACACGTAAATTCATAAACCCATTTAACAATTAAAAATCATAATCTTACATATTTGTTTTAAAATCATAACAAATCTGTTTAACTTAACAAAAATAAGAAAGTAAAAAAAATTAGATTCTTAATTTTCATACATGAAATATAAATTCATTTACCGTAAGGGAAAAAAATTATCTTGCCACCACGGAAGAAAGCAAAAGCCGCTGGAAAAATTATGAACTATGAGATGTTAAGGAAAAAGAAAGAAAGAAATTATGTTTTATATTTGGGATGTAATAATAATTTATTTAATTAAAAATTATATAAAAAATTCTAATTGTGTAATTTTACTTCAAGATATTTTAGTAAATAAGAAAATTATGGTGTACTTAGTAAAATTTGTAGTGGTAATATAATTACCCAAATATTATATTAATCATCAAAGCAAGATGTCAAGGTTTTCATAACCAAAAAAGCGTCGAAAAATTCAATAGTAATCAATTATTCAACACTACTGAAAGGCATTATGTTTAACTTTTCAAGATTCTCCACAAGCATAGCTATTCTCATCAAAGATTCTCCACAGTTCAGAAGACAGAATCCAAGAGAAACTTCAATACCTTTTATACTTATCAGTCCAAAACCCATACATACACAAAGTAGTGGTCCAATAATATGGGATTTAGATAGATTTTATTTTTATTTTTTTAAATAATAATAATAATAAATTGAAGGGTCCAAAAACCAAATCTTTGTGTTGACAAGAGCAAGAGCAGTGATAGTCTTGGTCGGATAACTTCTTGTCAGAGTACCATTTCTTCACAAGGCACATTTTTTGTGGATGGATAAGTGTGTCAAAAGGCCTACAAAAATGTATCTACATTTTAGAATGGTTGGGTGAATAGAAGCCAAGAATCTAGTTTTTATGACCTTCAAGTTATAGCTTCTTTCTCCTTACATGTTTGTTTGTCATAATTTTATAGGGCACACGAACACAACAAAGTGAATATTTATGTTATCCATGCGAACAATAGTGATTATCGATTGATTCTTATAATTCTTTGTATGTGTGGATGCATAATTAAGGTTGTAGAGCAATAAATACGGAATAGAATATCGTGTAATGGATATGTTGACAGATGACCTCACAAAATTAAAGCAGCATCTTTTTGCACTGCATATATGCTTCAATTTGGTGGCTGCTGCCCAACTCTAGTTCTTGCCTAGGTAAGAAGTTTGTAAAACCCTTACGTAAGCTTGAATGGACTTTGTCAAAGTAGTAGTAGTAGTAATAATAATAATAATAATAATAATAATAATAATAATAATAATAATAATATATTATTATTATTATTATTATTATTATGGATACTAGTAGGCTTTAGTTTGAGTTTTGCCTTCTTTTTTCGTAGAANCTTGAATATGCAATTCGCCTCAATTATGAATACAGCAATTCTAAAACTATAACTGCGCTTTTGACACTTGGACGGGATGAAACACCGGACAAACATTTTGTATTCTTTGTTTCTTTAGTCATATCTAGTTTAATGAACTAAATATGTCCTTTTTGGAGAACGGTAAAAAGAAAAAATAAAAAAGGAGGGGAAACTAAAATTTGCTTGCAATCGACGACTTCTTTTTCTTTTTCTTTTTTCTTTCTCTCTCTTTAGTTTGGCGAAACGAAGTTCAAATAAAATTCTCATCAATAATTTTCAAGAAACAAAAGAGAATAGATAAACTTCAAACTGGTCTATTTTCCTGTAAAGATGAGAATAGAGAATCCCTTTCTTTTTGTTCCAAACTGCTATCATATGTCCTAAGTTATTGAAAATTTGAACACTTCCATTTGATGAAATGACACATTTCTACCAATGTTGACTACATGCTTGTGCAATTTCCCTTTCATAAATTTGATTCCATACCTCACCCCTTACTTCATGTTGAAACATTTCAAAATTTGGTGCTAAAACTACGTGCATATTATGTAAAATTGTATTGAAAGATTTTCTAATAATGTCGAATTTGATTTTACTTTAGATGCATTAAAAAGTTTGCATGACTCAAGGTATCATAAGGGAGAGGATTATGGTGGCGGAGGATGAGACAATTAAGCGATCGGGGCGCGACAAGGAGGTGATCTGCTAGCCTAAGCGGCTGCTGTTCAGGATGAACTAGATTAGGTACTTTGGCACATGTTCATGCTTAAATCCATCTTTGAACCCATTTTAATCCAAATTCGATTATTAACTGATATTTCGAATGGTTGTGACTCTAATGTATAGTTGCGTTCACGATTTATAAATAAGATTGGTGATTTTTGGTTTGATATACACTTTGACAAAATGTTCCTTTGTCCCCTTATTTTTTTACATCAAAACTCTCATACGCATATTTTCTCTGTTCAAAATCTTGTTTATACTTTGTCATTCTCAAGAGACAAAGTATAGACATTGAGTATAGATTTCTTTAAGTCTTAGGTGTTCAAATTGTTTTCGTAAATGCAAAATGTAGACAACATTCGAATTCATTGTATCCTGAAGGCATATTTGCATTCTTGAGGGCAACATGATATTGGTATGGGCAAATAATGTCTCAAGGAAAAAACGTCAACACGTGCCTTAAAGTCAACTTTTTTTTTTTTTTTTTTTTTAAGTTCGAGATTCTTCAATTTTCAACTTTCTTTTTGTTGCAGAAGCTCTCTTTAAGCATCTTCAAATCGATGTTTTTCGGGTTCAGTCCAATATACCTTTATCTACCTTACCAATCCAACCGGCTTCGATTCACAACTAATATAATTCACTTCGTTGCTATTCAATCTTAACTACAAAGGACAAGAAATGGTGATAATTTGTAACCACAAAGGCAAGGA
>NC_036258.1:5509491-5542439 GCF_002742605.1 Olea europaea var. sylvestris | reverse complement strand
GACTAATCCCTTTCATAAAATGTCCTCTTTTGATCCAAATTATATATTCATTGCTAAAATGGGAAATTCTAACTCTAACCAAGTCTTGTTAAGTCAAATTGATTAATTACGAGGCAAGAAGAGTAATTAATGGACAAATAAATTTTAATCACCACGTGTCTATATATATATAAGAACTCCTTTATTTGAAGTCAAAGAAGCAATAAGCCAGAAAGAGTTCAAGAATCAAGTTTCTATTACATCAACATACAAATCGGAAAAATTTAGCTGTCCAAAGTTTAAGGGATGAGATATCCTTGCGATTGGCATACTCTAACGAGAAGAGTGACTATGAAACTGATCATAGCCAGCAAAATGTCTCAAGCGATAATGACAAGGAGTATGACGAGGGGATGTAAAGTTTAAAAAATATTCTTTGCTTAGCTCCGAGTGATTTGCGTTGGGAAAATTGCCAAAAATAAAAATAAATAAATAGGTATCTTTTCTTGGAAGAAAAATATGCCAAAAGGTCTAACAATTGGAAAGTGAAGAAAATTTGGAAAAATAGTGCAATCATCAATTATATATTGACTTGGTTTGCTCTTATGTATGTGAGAAGAAAATAGTATAATTATAACGTCCTTGGATAAATCTTTTTTTTTTTTTTTTTTTTTTGGGGGGGGGGGTTGGGGGGGGGGCGTAGAAATTTTTGGATATGGGCACATTTGATTATTTTTCCTACAATACTTTAGGTTTAGATAAATGAGAAATTGTATATGATTATTAATTTTTTATATAATGAAATATTTATGTCTTTGATATAGTTCATGACTTTTCTTCAATCATTAGAGATGGGTATGATTCCATTTGGTTCGGTTTCACATAGTGAAAATCAATTTTTTGTTTTTTTAATAATGGAACCATTTGTAACCTTGCAACCTAACTGAATGGCTCCGATTTGGTTTGGTTTGATTTGACCGAAGTTTTCAAATAATTAATGACAAAGAGTCAAGAGGGTTGATTTTTCATTACCGTAAGACAGCAAAAATCAAAATGAGTTAAGTTTATTGAAAAATGAAAAAGGTAGTTGAACCAGGAGGAAATTTATAAAAAAAAAATCAAAAATAAAAAAATAAAAAGAAGAAGAAGGAGGAGGAGGTTAGAATTGGCTCTAGATTCTCCATTCTCTACGTCTAGAACCAAAATTGAAATCCAAATCGACTGATCCTGGGTTCTAAGAACAAGGGTCATTTGAAAATATACGTACTCTGAATCGAATTGAATCGATTGAACTGCGGGTCTAGTTCTAATGGTTCTAGTTCTTTTGCCCACCTCTATTGTTTATAGAACTTTTGTAGTAAATTCTTATGTAGTTCTTCTCAATCTTTTTAAATATTATTCAGCCTTCTTAAATTTTCTTTGAAAGAGGATGCTCTGGATGAATTAAGGAATTGATGTCAATTTCAACAAGTTGGAGTGGTTAAAAATAGAAACTCAGGTAGTAAGTTTCCAAATTTATATTTTCTGCATTATTTCTTGGAATCGAAAGAATAAAGTCACCCTTAAAGGCACTCTACAGCCTGTAGAATTTTCTTGGGATTGTTATGAAGTAAGCAGCCATAAGAATCCAAAGAACACATGCTTGAAAAGCTGTACATAGAAGATTTTTGTTTGTCCTAATTGTTTGAGTTGGATTTGTTGCACTGTAGGCAGATGGAAATTCATTGGAATTTAGCCAATTGACTTTGTGTAGGATAAGGCTTGTTATCAACACATGCTCTAATGTTTTCACAAACTAACAAACTTTCCAAAAAAGGGTCTGGAACCCCATTCTCTTCTTGAATGGGCTACTGTGACATTTCCCTCTCGATATATCAATTGAAGAGACAAAAGAAAAAAGAAATTAAAATTTAAGAAAAAGTCCTGAAAATTGAGAGAAAAAACTTCATCTTCTTATCCTATCCATATTGTATGGGTAAAAAGAGTTCTGGATTTGTTTTTCATGAGTTTGATTTTGACAGTTGCAGCTTTTGTCATATTCCAAGCCATGCATGAAGCCTGCATTTGCATACACTTTCTTATATAATGGACATATAGGTAAAGCCCTCTTTGGGTGGGGGCACGATATCAGTATCAAATCGAGATGGACTCTGAATAGTTAGATATGACTTCAAAAAAGGAACATAGGTCAAGGTTGATAAACGAGGGGATGGAATAAGCTTCATATTGAAAAGGTAGGATACATAATAACATACTCGCAAATGGGTGTCCCTAACTGTTATCCACCACCATTTATATCAATATATATGTGGATTCCAATTCGTAGATTTTTATTTAGTTTGAGAAATTAAAATAAGATGATCAAATTGACCTATACAAACACACACATATATAGACACGGAACATCAAGTAATTGGTAGATAAATAATTAGATTTATTGATATGAAGTGTTGCTAAGCAATAGTTTCAATAAATCATTTCTAACAAAGACGCATATAATCATGAAATATATAGGATTCTTAATTAGTGTGTGTTGCTCTTCTTTCTTTCTTTTTCTTTTTTATTTTTCTTTAAATTTTAACGGTGTTCTTTATTCGAAGTTTATACCTTGCATGATGAATCCAATTCGTACACTAATTTAAATGAGATAGGTTTTCTCTTTGCATTCTTTACTAAAAGTTTATCCTTTTGAATCCAATTCGTATACTAATCTAAATGAGATAGGTTTCCTCTTTCATATAAAGTTTGTTCTTTTCTAAAATGCACTAGAATCCTTATTAATTAATTACTATAATAGTAATTAATTTACTATATTATATTAATATTAAAGATATAAGGAGAAGGTTCTTAAGAATCCATTACGACAAAAGTCAGGGGATATCGAATCATGTGGGACCATTAAGTCTTTATTCCTAAGGATTTATATTTATATATACATACAAAACCCCTATCAAATTTTTGTCATTAGTCATGAAAAATATAAGTACTTTTTTTTATAAATTCTTATGCTCCTCAATTATGAAATAATAATAATAATAATAACTATAGTAAATTCTACAGCATCCTCTACATATATCCACATTCAGCAGGACCCCTTGGCCCTTGCTCATAAGTTCATCTTTGAATCACATACCACCCATTGCATTTGATTCTCATTCTCTCTTTTATATTTTTCATCTTCTTTAGCTCCATTGGAAAAATGTCCGGTGTTTGGGTTTTCAAGAATGGTGTTGTTCGACTAGTCGAAAATCCCGGTGAGTGCCATGCCCGGAAAATGCTAGTCCACGTCCTGTCTAACGATGTTATTACATCGTATGCTATTCTCGAAAGAAAATTATCATCGCTTGGATGGGAGAGGTACTATGATGATCCTAGCCTTCTTCAGTTCCACAAGAGATCAACAGTCCATCTCATCTCTCTTCCTAAAGATTTCAACAAATTTAAGCCCATGCACATGTATAATATTGTTGTTAAGAATCGCAATGAATTCGAAGTTAGGGACATGTAATGATGAATTAAGTGTGTGTTGAATTGTGTTTCTTTAATTTGTTCTTGATAGTGAGTTTGATTTTATTGGTCAAGTGTGTGATAATTAGTACTAGGTTGTCCGAAAATATGATTTTTGGTGCAAGTTTCTTGTCATGGCTAGGGTTTGATTTTTCTGGCTTATGCATGTTTGTGTAATTGGATATGGGATTTTAAGGATCCTAGAAAAAGATTCTAATGTGACATAGAATGTTTGTTTGATATGAATTTGAGATTTTCTATATTATACGTGCGAATATGTTGTATAAATACTTGCTTACAATATCTTTTAGGAGTCGGAATGAAAAATAGATTAATCTTGCTGGATCGTATCACTCTTGGTATTACTTTGCTTATTGTGTTTTGGTTTGGAGACGAACAAGGAACGCTCCTCTTCATTTCTATTGTTCTAGTTGCCTAAGAGAAATTGAAAAATTCCAATTACTACATAGTAATTATTGTCAAGCAAATTGTAAATAAGCTTAAGCCCCTGTTTGAGGGAGGTTATTTTCCCATTTTCAAAATAAATTCAATCGTTATTGAACCCCACACAGTCGTTATTTTTTACTTGCATATCACCAGCCTTCAAAGATTGTGCACCAATGGTCAAAAAAACCATTTTTATGAGGAAATAATACCCCTCAAATAGGGACTAAATATATTTTTGCAATAATTAAATTATTATCCGATCTGAAAAGATATCTAAGAAATATGTGCAGAATTAATTAATCCTGTTTATTGATGTTGTTCTACAGTATTTATTATAAACTATACTGCTTATCGTAAACTTATTCTCCAAATCTTATGAAGTAAATTATTCTACAATTAGTTACGAAGCAACGGGGCTAGTATTTTTAGCTATGCAGATCAAAATCTAAGATTATTTAATAAAAAAAATTAAGCACAATAGTTTATGAAATGAAGTAATTGAAAAAAATTTAGTTACAAAGTAACGAGGTGTGCGACTGTAAATGCACCATCGTTACACATTTTTTTCCCACGATATGCAATGAAAAAAATATATATATATATAAACATTTAAGTATTATATTTTTGTTATGTCCTTGTTTGAACTCTATTTTTCTAAAAATTAATTTTTTTCGAAACTCATTTTTAACAACACATTCTCCAATAAAATAATTTTACACGTAAATCGAAAAAATTTCCTATTTTTTAACCACACATTCTTCAAAAAAATCATTATTCAACAATACATTTTTCTTCAAAATGGAGCTCAAACAAGGACGTGTTAATTTGAAAAAAAAAAAAAACTATTTGTACATTGGTGGGTGACATGATTCATGACAGAATGAGGTGGATTTAATGAATAAAAAATTCTATCATTTTGAAAACATTTGAAATCGGTAGATTTGCAAGGACTGATGAAGAATTAGGACCCGACCCACCAACCGAATTAAAAGGGCCCAATACAAGTAATCAATTTGAGCTGGTTATTTATTTTCATTCTTCTCCTTGCCTCCAGAACTAGAACGAGCGGTAAAAGATCTTCTCTTCCCCAAATTTCCACCTCAGTTGATCACCATTAACGCTAACGCTGCCCTCCTTTATGTTTGCATTTATAAGGAGTTGTTGACCTTATTCTTGAGTAAATCAAAAAGATGGCAGAGAAAGGTAATGAGTCTTTTTTTGATTTGGTCGAAAATGCAATGTTGGGAGTTGTTCACCTTACTCTTGAGTTAATTGAAAAGATGCATTAGTAGTTGTTGAAAGTTTACATTTTTTGTGAAAAAATCATTTTTCCGGTTTAGTAATGTTTATGGTATTCCAACAAAATGATAGCAATCAATTTGACCCGGCAACAATATTTTTCCTTCTCTGAAAATATGTGTTGGGAGTTGCTGAAAGTTTACATTTATTGTGAAAAAAAATCAATTTTCCGGTTCATTAATGTTTATGGTATTCCAACAAAATGACAACAGTCAATTTGACCCGACAGCATTTTCCTTCTCTTAAATGTTTCATATAACTTGAAATGAGTATCTTATATCAATTATTGATTACTTTACACCATTACCAGTAACATTGCACCTACTTTTATGTTGTAGGGAAAGCTATTTTAGACAATGGGGATGATCTTATTTTGGTAGAATCTGAGTCTGAGAATGTTGCCGAAAATGTGAACTTATTAGGTGATGACGTTGTAGTAAGAGATGGTGCGCCTTTGCAAGCACCTGAGGTCGGTGTGGAGTTCAACAATGAAAATGAATTGTTTGATTACTACAAAAAATATGCAAATGCCAAAGGTTTTCCAGTTAGAAAAAGAAATTTGAAAAAGGACGACAACAATATTGTGAGATATGTCACATTGACATGTAGTCGAGAAGGAAAAAGAAGCAGTACTACAAGCGGTTCTTTGAAACCGCAACCAATTATTCAGACAGGTTGTAAAGCGAGGCTTACTGAATCTATGGATAGTCGTGGAATTTGGAGAATTAACACGGTAAACCTCGAGCATAATCGTAAAACAAGTCCATCGAAATCCAGGTTATATTGATGCAATCGAGAGTTGAGCGCACATGTTAAACGATGCATGGAAATGAATGATATGGCAGGAATTCCATTACACAAAAGTTTCAACTCAGCAATAGTTGAAGCAGGTGGATACGAAAATATGACATGCATGGAAAAGGATTGTCGAAACTATGTTGAACAAGTTCGGCGTCTTGGAATTGGAGAAGGAGACACCGTAGTAATACAATCCGGGTTTTATTTTAGTATGGATTTGGATGAAGATTCGAGGCTAAAGAATGTGCTTTGGGTAGATAATAGGGATAGACAGGCTTATAAGGAGTTTGGTGATGTTGTGACATTTGATACCACCTACCTCACCAATAGGTATGATATGTCATTTGCCCATTCGTTGGTATTAATCATCACGGATAATCGACCCTGCTCGGATGTGGGCTGGAGTGAAATGAGAATACGGAAACATTTGTTTGGTTTTTAGGACTTGGCTGCAATATATGCATGGCGAAGCTCCTCAGGGTATAATTACAGATGAAGACAGAGTTATGCAAAATGCAATTGAAATCGTGTTCCTTTATACGAAGCATAGATGGTATTTGTGACACATACTGAAAAAGTTACTAGAAAAATTTAGATACCACGTCGATAAGGGTTCGATTTTCTGTACTATTCACAATTTGGTTTACGATTCACAATTTGTTCAAGATTTTGAACAAGGTTGGATGGTAATGATCGACACATATGATTTGCATGATAATACTTGGTTGTCGGGACTGTATGAGAATGGATGTCGATGGGTTCCATGCTTTTTCAAAACCAGTTTCTGGGCAGGGATGTCGACAATCCAACGCAGTAAAAGTATGAATGCGTTCTTCGATAGGTATGTACATTCCAAGATCTCATTAAAGAAATTTGTCGAACAATATGAACGAGCTTTGAAGAATAAAGTTGGGAAGGAGATTCAAGCATAGTTTAAGTCTTTCTCACAGATAGTACTATGTGCAACGAGGTATGAAATGGAGAAGCAATTTCAAGTCGTTTACACCATTTCAAAGTTTTGAGAAGTTCAAGAAGAGTTAATCGGGAAACTTTATTGTGATCTAATATCTTCTTCAGAGGGACCTTTGGGGATGACATACGAGGCATGCGAGGAAGAGATAAACGATGAGTGATCATGGAAAAAAAGGTTCTTCGTCTCTTTTTGGAAAGAAGATTGTGATATTATTTGTAGTTGTCACTTATTTGAGTTTTAAGGAATAATATGCAGGCACGTGATCGAGGTATTGATCCGTAATGGCGTCAAACAAATATCGGAGAGGTATATTTTACGGAGGTGGCGGAGGGATGTAAGTAGAGCCCATACGAGGGTTGCTGTTAACTACGATGGCTTGATTAGTACACGGGACAATTGAGGTATGACAAATTGTGTCAGTCTTTTGCTACATTAGCGGACTTGGTCGCAGATGATGAAAGCAAAGCAAAGAACCTACAAAAATGGATCGAACATGAATGTAAACTGGTGACGACATCGAAATCCCATGGTGCAAGTAATGTCTTGTCTCCGCATACTGTACTGGTACCGTCACAATGTGAAATATCACTGGAAACTATCAATAGTAGATTACGTGATCCTAAATGTGTAAAGAGAAAAGGCGCACCAAGGAAACTTCGTAAGAAGAGCCCGTTGGAATCTAATTCAAATAAGGCAAAGGTATATTTCACGTTTACATTACCAATTGCATTGGGTTGTTTACATAATGTACCTAACTTGTTTGAATGTCATGCAGGGACATTCGAGTACATCCAAAGGAAATAGGCCGAAGGCACAGCCAAGTAATGTGGGTGCTGATGCACACGTCGTTCAAGTGCATGAACGGTCACAGCATTGCGTGAATGCACCGTTAACATATTCGCAACTCCTAATGGTTAGTATATGTATATGATGAAGTTATCTCAATAAGAAAATATTTATCGCAAAAATAAATTTATTTATGTAGGGTGACAACCACAAAGTGTTGCATTCACATAACAAAGTTTCTTTCCTTCGTCCAAGAATCATGTTCAATTCGATGGTCGAGGTAATTATGGGTTAAACATTCTACATACAGAATGCATCATCCATTTTATTTCTTGTTCGGGTATTAATTAGCAACTTGTATAGATTTGCAAGCAATGCCATATTTATACCTGTGCTTACCGGACCGAGATGGAGGAACCAATGATTTCTATTAAATTTTGGTGTGGATTCTATTCTTTCTACTTTGTTCAGTTCATGGTTACATGAAAATGCTAAAATTTACCTCCCAAATTTATGAAATGGTATAACCATTTTAAGTCGACAATCTGATTATATTTCTCTTCTTTTCGGGCAATTTTTAGGTGTTGGGAGGAAGGGACTTATTGTGATGATTATGACATTGCAGGCGGCTCTATCAGTAAATCCAGATAACTATACTTGGTTGATGAGCTTTGTACCTCGTCTATGTTTTTTTTTTCCTTTACTGGGATATCCTCTTCTCTATTTTTGCACTTAAGTCGGGTTGTTGTCTACTTGTCTTCTTCCTGCCAGTTGCCTCTTTACTTCTTTACATCACTTGGATGCTAGGTCTATCCACAAGAAGCAGTTCTATTACAGAAGGTTTTTTTTATAGCCTTTTATTTTAAGTTTTTCTACATCTTTGTAATATTTAGATTATGAAATTTGTTGAAATAGTGCATTTTCTTTCTTAATGGCTTCTATCTTGTAATCTGGTAAAAGTTGGGGCTGGGTTTGGGTGGACTTTACGAAAGCCTTCGGTTGAAAAATAACTAATTTTTATTGTTGTGCGTCTTTGGATATTCAGACTTGTTAGTTTCATCTTGTAGGATATTATTGAAGCCAAGGATTTTCTGAAGAAGAGGGGTTGATGTTGGTTCTAATTGAACGGCAAATCTATGGTTAGGAAAACTATTTCCTTAACAAAGCCATTCTTGTTGAGATGAATGAACTTTTGAGTTCCATTCACAACTTCGTCTTGTTATTTTGCATATCCAGTTTCATTGTTTGTGCAGTGAAAAAGCTAGAAAAAAATTTGTTCTTTTGATATAACTGATTATTGAATCAACTGAGTTTCTTCTGTTTTCTCAGAGATTTTTATGTCTACAGTTTGAGTACTTGCTATTTTGTCTCAATGGCTGTTTCGAAAATAAAATAAAAGATGATTATGAAGAGACATACTATTAGATTTATTTCTTCTAATTTATCGAAAATTTTATAAAATGGTATAACCATTTTAAGAAATGAACACGATTCAAAGAAATGAATTAAAGTTGTTTCCAGGCAACTGCAAGGGATGCTTTTTCTCATTATTGTTGCTTCCAAGCAACCTATTATAGTGAACTAAAACTTTGGATAATGCTAAATGGTCTCAGCTTATCCTCAAAGTCAATGAATTCACAGATGGAAGGTAGCAAATGAATTTCTCAAATATAATTAACATCCAACAATTTGAAATTAAATTTAAAACTTATATACGTTGCTAAAACTTTGTCGATAACAGATTACATCAATAAAATGATAATTGGTTACATGTCCATAATAGGCCGAAGTTCATCAACATTTAAAAAACTAGAAAAAGTCCCTTGGCTTCAAAGTCACAAAAGAAATGGATAGACGAAAAAACTACAAATCATGCATGGTCATTTCCTTTCTTATCACATTCCACATTTGCATTGTCTTTGCGTATTGTCACTGTTATCTCCACATCTTTTTCATGAGTTAATCGACACATCGTTTCAAACATGCGAGCAACATTATTTTCTAATCCAATTGTCAAATGATTAGTAGAGGAGCTGCCAACGGAACTTGATTCATCAGACGTTTCACTTTCTTTGACCCACTCCCCAAATCTGCTTTTTTTTGCTGCAACACTTGAACAATTTACCTTTGTTGTTCGTGTTTTTCACCATTGCAAAACACTTTACATATGCAACTTTACACCACAGGCAAGGGAACTTATTTTGACAATCTGCAAAGAAGTGACCGCTTTGTCTACAACCATGGCAGACTCCATCATTCTGTCCTGCCATTGTAAGCTGCAAAAAATAGCATATCACACATAGTACAACAATTCAACAAAGGCCATTTCCAAATATTACAATCACCCAATCACATGGTTGTTACTGGCTTCAACTCACAACCCAACAAATTTTAGAAAAGCAGTGTGCTTCTTACTGCCTTCAACTCACAATCCATTGATAATCTTTCGAATATATGAGAGTGGTATAAGAGTAAGACCTTTCTACAAATAAATAGAATCATGCAACTATTAAGGTAGATAAACACATTTAAACAAAATTCTACTTTCAAAATTATATAATTAAGAAATATTTTCTCACAAAAGTGACCAACATTGTGCAAATATAGGCGCACAAGTACACATTGAATTATGAAAATTGCCCTCAAACGGTATCTTATTAAGTAATCATTTACTTCCCAAAGTAATTATCAAGAATACAACCTCGACAACAATGAATCCATAAATTATTAGCAGGAGCTTTACAAGAAAGACAGCAAAAGTAGGATAGAATACTCAGTGAACTATCTGACAGAATAAATATTCTACAATTCACTATCATTGTTATTATGAAGCACATGCTTGTTCTTGAAAAAGTTACCAGGAACATTACATTCAACAGTTCACCATTTATTTAGTCATGTACAAACCAAGTGTTATTCAACTTAATTCTGTCATTCAATACATAGATAACTATATTCTAAGATAAAAATTCACTCAATTATCCTATCTTTTTTTCTCTCTTGCACCTTCTCTTGACATAAATTTGGCCGAAAATCAAAAGCTTCGAGATACCCATGTAAACCACATATCACACTAACTTAATTTTAGCTGTAGATTTGTCAGAGAAAGCGGTGTTTGTGGGGATTCGAATGACGAAAACAATGACCAACAGCCTTCACAAAAAAAAATTTACCGAAACTTCGGGTTTCATCAGAGGTGTTAATTTCTATGTTGAGGTTGGGGGAGATGGATGAAAATGGATAGGAGAGCTGGCAGAGTAGATTTCCTTCGATCCCATCTTTTTCGCTTCTGTTAAGGGATTGTGAGAGATTGGGGAAAGAATGAGGAATAGGATTGGAATTTGGGCCAGATTGCTTCAACATTTTTTTTTCACTTTCTACCTACTTCTGTCATGTGCTTTTGTCTCAACTGGTTCTATACAAATAGTGGGATCATATTAATTTTATTTTTTCTTTATCCGTGTTTCTTAATTAAAAGAACCCACTTAAAATCTCAGGGCCTACCAATAAGTGAAGTTTGGAAACACATTTTTTAATTGTTGTTACACCAATAGAAGTGTGATTCTTGTCTCAAACTTAAATAGAAAAAAGAAAATTTTGAAGGTGGGTCCAGTTTAGGATACAATAACAATTTATGTGGTTAGGGCACGTTCTCTCTAAACTTAGAAAACCTCCCAAATATGCGGTCTCAATAAAGTAAATTAGATAAGGGAATGACAGATATTTATATACACACACAAGTTCTCTTTTATTTAATTTAATATGGGAAAAATAATGCTATTTATTATCATAGTTGATTAGCACTTGTGAATTTGGCAGAAGGGCCAAATAATAATAATGCATCACAACTCATATGAGCTTAATATCACATTGACAGATGATAATTAGGGGCAATATTTTATAGCATTACTAGGTGGGATAAGTGTTGTAAACTGATCGATAGATTATGAAAATAATGAAATACTTAAGAATAGAATAAAGAATCCAAAGATTTACGTGGAAACCCAAGAAGAGAAAAAATCACGATCAGAGCAAGAGAAATTACAAGATCTCAATACTCTCAACTAATATCTAAAGCTCTCAAGATATTAAATGAATGTTATGACTNATATACACAACCCTAGAAACCAAGTTGTAGATTAATAGGATGAGTCCAAAATGCGTTAAAACACGAATACTGGGAAACACTGTCGCTAGAGCGACAGCTCCGTTGCTAGAGTGACAAGCAGACAGCAGGCGAGCGAGAGATTTCTGTTGAAAATTTGATGGTGTTGCTCGAACATCCAACTATATACACACACAACCCTATAATTTGGATCATATTACAACAAATCTCCATCTTGAACCAAATTTCAATACAAGAAACTCCAAAGTAAACACCACTCCACCTCTTCCAAACAAGCCCTAATGGACTAAATTAATAACAAACACCAACTAAATTCAAACAATGCTCAAATTTAGCAATGTGAAGTGGTTTTGTCTTCATATCAGCAAGATTATCCTTGGTATCAACCTTGCTCACAACAATATCACCATGAGCAATTCACGCACAAAATGGTATCTCACATCAATGTGTTTAGTCCTCCCATAGAACATCTCATCCTTAGTCAGAAAAATAGCACTTTGGCTATCACTATAAACTGTAGAAATTTGTAAGTCTTTACTGATTTTGCCAATTAATCATATTAACCACATAGCCTCCTTATATGCCTCTGTAATGGCCATTTATTCTACTTTGTTGTAGACAAAGCTACTGTATTTTGCAAAGTAGTTTTCTGGATGATAGCACAGCCTCCAAGGATAAACACATACCATGTAAGTGATCTCATTTTATCAAGGTCCCCTGCATAATTTGAATCCACATACTCTATTACTCTAGCTGTATTTCTTCCAAAATGCAAATAAGCATTAGTTAAGCCCTTCAAGTAATTGAATATCGATTGCACTGTTTTCCAATATTCCTTGCTAAGATTTGTCATGTACCTACGAACTGCACTGATTGCATGTACAAACCATAGTTTACATTAGTGAATATACTGGAATAAGGAACCTGAGATATATAATCAATATCTTCATCTGATTGAGGATACAATCCAAATGACAATTTGAAGTGGGTAGCGAAGGAAGTACTGATAGCCTTACATTCAACATATTGTACCTCTGAAACACCCTTTTAATGTACCATTTTTTACTCAAATACAATCTGCCATGCTTTCTATTCCTTAAGATTTTCATACCAAGAATTTTATTTAGTGCACCCAAATCCTTCATCTCAAACTCCTTACTAAAGTTGACATTTCAACTTTCTGACATCTGCTTTATCATTGGTTGCAACGAACATGTCATCAACATATAACAGCAAATATGTTATCAATCCACTATCTTACTTTCTAAAAATACACACAATTACTTCTGCTAAACGTATGAGTGGTCTTGAATGAATCAAACATTTTGTACCATTGTCTTAATGACTGCTTTAATACATACAAGCACACATAGTCTTCCTTCCCAAAAACTATAAAACTTTGGTTGCTGCATATAAATGTTCTCTTCAAGTTCTCCATGCAAAAATACTATCATCACATCCATCTGTTCAAGTTTCAAGTCATTCTTTGTCACTATTCCAAGTAAAGCTCGAATTGAACTATGCTTTACAACAGGTGAGAACACATGTGTGAAGCCGATTCCTGAAATCTAACTATAGCCATTTGCTACTGATCTGGCCTTAAACCTAATATCTTCAATCTTTGATATCCCTTATTTCCCTTTGAATACTCACTTGCAGCAAACAACCTTTTTATCTTTAGGTAATTTCACCATGTCCCAAGTAGAATTTTATTCAATGACTCCATCTTCTCCTACATAGCAATCAATCATTTGCTAGAATCACTGCAACTGACTTTCTCTATATATGTAGCAAGTTTCTTAGTGGAATTAATATTTTCATCCACATTCAAAGCATAAGCTAGCAAGTCTGATTCTCCATACTTCTGTGGAGGTTGAAAGTTCTATCCTTTGCAATTGAATACTGTGGTGTTGCTGGTAGTGGGCAAAGTAAGCAAAGTATCACTGTTTGTCAATTCTGAACTAGACTATTCTGAAATAGACCATTCTGAAACCTCTGATTTTTTACTTGACCAATTTCAAACTCCACTTGAGTTGAATGATTTTTTGTTTCTCAATTTTATCAGAATTCCCACGAGGTGAGCCATGAACAATAGCAAGTTCATCCAATGCTATATATCTACTAATCATCACCTTTCTAGTCTTAGGACACCACAATTTATATCCCTTCATACCTGATATATACCGAAGAAAAGACATACTTTCTAGACCTAAGCTTCAAATTCTCATTATCCACATGAGCATAAGTAGGACACCCAAGAATCTTCAAATCAGTATAACTCTTCTAGTGTCTTTTTCCCAATAGCAGTTGAAGGTGGGCGATTAATGAGAAAACAAGTTGTTTAGCAGTTTCAGCTCAAAAAGTCTTAGACAATCCGGAGTTTGTAAGCATACAATCGAACATTTTCATCAAAGTTCTACCCATTCGTTTTGCCACACCATTATGTTGAGAAGTTTTAGTCACTGTCAAGTGTCTCAAAATACCTTCAGCCCTGCAGAAGTTATTGAATTTATTTGAACAAAATTCCAACCCCATTATCCGTGCGTAGATGTTTAACCTGCTTTTCAAACTGTTTTTCAATCATTGTCTTCCACTCCTTGAAAATCCAAAACACATTAATATTTTGCTTCAAGAAGTACTTAAACTTTCCTGGAAAAATCATCAATCACTGTTAACAAGAAATAAGTACCTCATCTTAAAGGTACTCTGGCCAGCCCTAGAGATCTGAATGGATATATTCAAGTGTTCCTTTCGTGTTGTGTCTTCTTGTAGTGAATCTAATTCTTTTCTATTTCCAAAGACATAGTGCTCGATCTTCTACCCATCAAGAAGCCCTTCTACTCAATTCTATCATACCATTCTCACTCATATATCCAAGTTACATATGTCAAAGCTTTATAATTTCTTCATCGGTTAAAAAGAAGAAGCAGAGACTGCTGCATCTCCCATAACTGTGGAACCCTACAAAATATATAGTTGTATAGAGGTTTTTTATCCATTTATAACAACAAGAGCGCCTCGACTCACCTTCAAGACCCCACCTTCACCAGTATACTTACAAGCCTTTAAGTCAAGTGAACTCAAAGATATGATATTTCACTTCAGTACTGGAACATGTCTGACATCTTTAAGTATTCTGATAACACCATCAAATATTCTGATTTTGACTGTACCAACCCCGACAATTTTGCAAAGCGAATTGTTTCCCATAATCACTGTACTTCTCGAAACTCTTTTATATATTGTAAACCAATCCTTATTGGGACACATATGAAAAATACAAGTCAAGTTAAGAACTCATTCCTCACAATGTCTGGAATCCATATCAGAGTTCACAAGAATCTCTCCTTCACTTTGCCCATCTTCCACAACATCAGCCTCCACTGACTTAAAGGAATAGCAATCAGCCCTGATATGTCCCTTCTTCTTATAGTAATGACACACATTTTCTGCATGTCTGGATTTCGGTCTGTCCCTCATACTCTTACCAGAACTCATATCCTAATTTCTCCCACAAACAACCAAGCATTCCGCCTGACTCCCAAATCCTCCAACAAGATACCTCATCTTCTCCTTAGATAACAAAGCATCATAGACCTCTTTCATAGTGAGAGTGTCCCTACTACAGAGAATAATATCTCTAAAAGTCACATATGATGGCGACAGTGAACACAACAAGATTAATGGCCAAGTCCTCCTCATCATACTTAACTTTCAACAACTCCAAATTGGCCACGATTTCTTTTAACGAAGTCGAGTGATCATCCAATGACACACCTTCAAACATCTTATGAGAATACAAGCATTGTTTCAAGTGTAACTTCCTAGTCAAGCCTTTTGTCATACAAAGTTGCTTCAACTTCACCACAACGCAGTGACACTTTTCTCCTTGAGAACATTTGAAATTTTTTTTAATAGATGTAGATGAATTTGGATTTGGGCTTTTCGATCCCTACGCCGCTTTTCATTCTGTGTCTAGGTTGATGGCATCTTATCAAAGCCAAGCAAGTCTTTCTCCAAATCAATCTGCGAGAAAATTGCTCGCATCTTCACTTACCATAAAATAAATATCGTGCTTTGATCCAATAATGCAATATCAAACTTTATCTTTACCATGCAAATAATCAACAATTGCTCTAATAGCACTTGTTGTGAATTGATCGCAAATAATGACAATAATGAAATAATCAAGAACAAAATAAAGAGCACAAAGATTTACGTGGAAATCCAAGATTAAAAAAAAATCATGGGCAGAGGAAGAGAAATTTACTATAATCAATAGCAATTGTATTTATAAGATCTTAACACTCTCAACTAAGATATAAAACTCTCAAGATATTATATAAATGTTATGAATCAATACAAGTCGTGACTTATATATATACAACCCTAGAAATCAAGTTGTAGATGAATAGGAGCCCAAATGCGTTAAAACACGAATACTCGAAAAACACTATCGCTAAAGTGGTAGCGAGCGACAGCTCCGTCGCTTGAGTGGCACGCAACCAGCAGGCGAATGAGAGATTTTTGTTGAAAATTTGATGGTGTTGCTTGCTGCGTCCAGGTAGCAATGAGCTAGCGAAAATGTGGCAATAATTTTTCCCGATTCATAGGTTTGATATCTCTAAGACCACTTCAAATACGACTCCAATACCCAGTAGAATTTGGGTCACATCACAACAATAAGGTACTAACATTATCTAGCAAAAAAATTAAAAAGCCTTCTTATATTTCAATAATTTATTTTTTAGTAAAAGAAGTTACTTTTTATAAACTAATTCTTATCATACTAACACATATTTACTTATTTTAAAACTTACCATTTACATATAAGTGAACTTAGCTTATCCAAACCTAGTCTAATTAATTATTTAGTTAACTAAGCTAGCTAGGGACAGATTCTTCGATCCTAGGTACTTTAAACCTCTCTCCTTCACAAAGATGCTTGAAAATGGTTGTTCGTTTCCCATTCAAGAAAAGAAATGTACTTCCATATTATGTACTTTTACAATATATTAAGAATATAATTAGAAAGCAAAGCCGTTTAAGTCATTGAATAAATAAATTTTCCAAATAAAGTACATATACTTGCGTGCGCAAAAGGGTGCAAATCACAGAGAATTAGTACCTCATGCCATTGAATTTGTGTGCGAGCAAGACCGCAAGCACGAATGTTAACTCATGAAACTCCCAAAAAACTCTTATGGTTAATAAACCATATGAGTGTCTTGAAGAAAATTTTTAAATATGGAATAATTTTTTTATTTTAAAGAATTAATGCCTAAAAATAATATAAGGAAAAATCAGTAAATATTTCTTCAGAAAAATAAAATGAAGAGTCAAAATAAAGAGTATTGTTGCAATACATTGAAATTTAACTTTCTAAATTTAAATATGCTCTTTATATATAAAAAGTTTTTTGAAGATGCACTAATAGCTTATTAGTATGTGAAATTACCTCGCCATTCATGGAGTCCATTAGGGTTGGGCATGGTTTGGTTCAGTTCTAACGAGAATCGAACCAGATTCGAAATTTTCGAGTATTTAGTAAGTGGAACCGTTTGATTTCGGTTCCATTCGATTCAATTCGGTTCGGTTTCATTCGGTTCCCAGATTCTGTACTATAATTAATTTTTTTAATATTTACAAAACTACATTAATTCAACTAATGACATGTTCAAAACTAGCTCTTACAAAATAACGTAGTCCAATCTTATGTATTTTTTGCATCTTTCTTTGATAAGTTCTTCATAGATTTGATTATTAAAATTACGGGAAGAAGAAGATAGTGAGCTTACAATAATTAATAGAAGCATTATCGAATTTTAATTCGATTTCTCCAGATGGTGAAACGACACTACAGGAGAATAACAGATTTGGATAAAACTTATGTCAATTTAATTAAGTTGTGCTTGGATTGGAAATTAGAAATGGAAAAAATCATACTTTTGGCTTTGAGCTAAATTAATTAGTTAGCAAATTTATTTTTAAAAAAATAAAATAATTTGACTATTTAAAATAAATTAATTAAAAAAATTAGGAAGATTTGATTCTTATTCGGTTCTCGATCTAAAACCAAAAATCGAATCGAACCCGTTAGTTCTCGATTTAGACATCCGTTCGAATATTTAACTTAAGAAAAATCACTCGATTCGATTTAGTTCGGTTCGGGCCCGATAGTTTTGCCCAGCCCTAGAGTCCATAATTGGATCATTTTCCTCAGTTTCAAAGCTAAAGAAAACAAAAAGGCCCCGTAGTCAAAGTCTTCATTATAGTTCATTTCGTCTAACTAGAAACTGAAGTGCTCAAATTCTGCAGATTTCTTTGTATCATGACAGAGATGCTCAAACAAAATCTCAAGCACTTAAAATAAGTGCATGAATCAATTTTAAGGTCATTGTATAATAAATAAGCCTCGTTTTGCTATTCTTCTGTCTATCCTTCAGTGATTTACCATAATTGTTAATTTCCTGTTTTGCTCTTAAATATATCTGCATTTTTTTACCAACAGCTTGTAGGCTGTCTGACCAATGACGAACCGCTAGCTGCTCCGAAACAACGGCCTGCATTATATTGCCAATTTGCATCTATAAGTCTTGCCCCTAACCATTTTTGAAAAACTCTTATGTTTCTGGAAGAAAAAATGAATATGTTGCATCTAAGCAGAGGTGGTTCGAGAAAAACTTATACATTACAATGGTTCGGTCAAGTAATTAATGAGCAACAAATTTAACAAGAATGCTATATCAAAATCATCTATCGACACTAGTATAGATCTTTAAAAGAATGTCTACATTCGAAGAAATTCAGAATAAACAGTTGCAGCAATTACATACGCACCGTAAAACCCAGCTTAGACGACATCCAGTGTGTATGAATAGCTAGTATATTTCTCGTTCGACAGAGAACTCCTTCACCAAATGAAATCGTACAATTTGAATCCAGGGAGGAGAATAAAGACTCACTTTATTAGACCGGACAGGATGCATATATACTCTAGTTGGTGCAATCGAAACCATGGCAAATGGAAACCCAGATGATAAGGACCAGGAGCAGGACGATTCCGAGCACGACCAACTTTATTTTCATATTCTGATACCACATCTTTCTTCGGACTTGCGTCCCCGTTTTCTGGAATTCTTTAGCCTGAAAAAGATAGAGAGAGAGGCTCAAAAAGAATGTGCATGTGATTTTAAGATAATAGCATGCTTGGCTAAGCTTAAAAAGAAGTTGCGTTCTTTCAGAGCTTCATTCTTGCAAGTCAGGAAGTTACTTTTACATTATATAAAAGTACTTTTAAGCTTAGCCGAACATGTCACTGCAATGGACTATTGACCTACCGAATCACGCAGCTCTTTAGCTTTGTTGGTAAGAATGGTTAAGTTTTCTCCCCTATCAACAGCCTTGAAGGTGCATCCACACAACATCAAAGTCTTATTTTAATTAGTCGGTTCTATGATAAAGAGAGCATGAGAAAAAATAAAATAAAAATGACGAACAAAATGCTCATTCAGTAGAGAAGAATCTCCAGGCTTGTTCTATACATAGGGTATGGAGCAGAGTTCTGGATTTGTTTTTAATTAGTTCGAGTTTTATGGTTAGAGCTTTTGACATCCATGAAGCTTCATTTGCATGCAGTTGACAGAAAATTACATATTTATAACTAGGTGCAGCATCTCCATCTATATTGAAGTAATTTTTGTTGGAAATGAATAACTAACTCTAGACCCACAACAATTAAAATAAGATAAGTTTGTATTTATAACATTTGTTCTTCGTTAAATGCACTGAAATACTCATGATTAATTAAAATTATTTTAAAGAACTATCAAATCATTTGAAAGAATTGTTCTGTTACATCACTTCAATATTACATAATATTAGACAAAAGTTTTTAATAACTTTTCATGACAAAAATAAGGGTACATCAAATTATGTTGGGCAATTAATCTTCGTTAATTAGGATTTAACAACATACAAAAGCTACCATGTAAAAGACCTGCAAAGTATCGGTGCTTAAACCATAAGTAAATAAATAGAAGAAAAATTTTAATTCCATAGCTTGCTTAGTGAATTCGACCAAATACTTTAGGCTAATAAATTCTGTCTGTAGGATGTCCTGTATATAAACAATCACCACCCATTGCTTAAGGTAATTGCTAAAATACAACCCAGATTTTACACATGGTTCTCGTTCCCCCTTTTACTTCGTTTTTCTTAGCTCCATTGAAAAATTATAGTGTGTCAAGTACACGATATTAGATAGAACTGAACATTATTTAACATGTTTATCTTGCTTATTACTATCTAGTGCTATCTACTCATCCTTGGCGAACATGCCACAAGTTTTAAGATATTTTTGTAAGAAGGCACTATCAAGAACATAACTATTACTTCACAATTTAGAAGGAATAAGAGAAAATAAACATTTTAAATGCAAAACTGCATGAAACATGAGATTTCAAATTTTGTAATGAACACGAGGAAAAAAGGAGGTATTAGAGCTATAAGGTAACAAGAACATAGGGGCAAAAAAATAAAAAAAATAGTAAAAGCAACCAAATGCGGGAAACAAGCCCAATTCCATGGATATGACTCCGTTTCTAGTAAATACCTTATCTATATTCTCCAGCATAATACTTTTGACTTGCGAAACTTGGGCCTTTACTTTTAATAGTTTATCAATCTCATCAGCATGGTCTATTGTGTATTGCATTTGCTCTTTGATAAGTGGCCTGCGAATAACATATTTGGAGAACGTTTACATGTAATCAAATGCAGAAAAGATTTATAAAAACATATTTTTGAGCATACCCGAATTCCTTATTGAGACTTTTGGCAACTGCTGTACTTGCTTTACCACCACCATATCTTTTCTTGAAATCAGTTTTAATACGGTCCAGAAACGTGAATGAGATATGCTTTCCAACAGATTCTTTGGCGACAACACAATAAGCTGCATGACTTAGCAAATAGGTCAGTTGAAGCAACCACCTTTACATTATTCTTTGATTTTGATAATGACACATAAAAAGCAGAGACAAGGGACAGAAGTGGCGGGGTACAATGAAAGAAATAATGGAACAAAATTATCAAATTATATCTAAATTAAGAACTAAATACAAAACGATCCAGAAACATTACCCTATGAACATTTGGTTAATGCTTAAAAGGGTAAACAGGTACCTTTTTGTTTCCAATATATTTGGATATTTTACATAATCTTATTTTGAAACAAAATCAAACATTACTGTCAAAATAAGAAACTTACATGCTTTCAACTTTGATCGATAAAAAATTATTTATTCTACAACTTGTTTACTTAAAAGTAACATTGTTAAGCCTATCCAAACATGCTCTAAGTGTGTTAACGTTTTGGTCCTGAATCTGTGAATCCTGTTATCAAAACTGATTTAATAATAATAGAAGCAATAGTGTGCCCTATACTTCATTTGGCCACTACCGGATCCAACATTCAAGGCGGCTTCTAGAAATGACCCACTCGAGCTCATAGCTTTTCACGACATCATTACCAAAGATAGCCACCAGTTGGTCAATGGAAAATATCTACATCCTATCATTGGAATATCAAATCCACGCAATGAATAATAAACAAAAAGAAAGTCACATAATATTTTCCAAATGATTGATCTAAGCTCCAAGCTCCATACCTCCAATGGACGACAGATAAAATTCAGACTCAAGGTTTAGCCACACAGGTCGGGGCCTCAGACTTGACACTTGACTGAGTCATTGCTAATTATTTCAACCGTGAAATCCAAAGAACATGGGTGCGCTTCTTCTTCTCAAAAATTGGAGATAGGCGAAAAAGGTGCAGCAAAGACGAGGAGGTTCTAATTGGCTCTTTTTTAATTCCATGACAGAACTTTTGGATTCTATGCTCTCTACACAGTCTAGAGGACCAAAAGTTTACTAAAGGAAAATTTGCATATCTAAAGAATCTAACAAAAACATAGTACAAAATAATATTGTGTGATAAAAGATTACCCACGCCTGTTTATTTACTCTAACATTCACATTCTAAATAAGAGTGGTAAATGAGCTCTCTTGAACCAAGCTTTTAGATTGCTCAAGCTCGTCTTAATATCACAAGCAATAACAAAACAACAAAGTCTTGTTCTCAAAGTATTTAGGGTCAGATTCATGAATCCTGCATTGTCATTAAGTTCCGTTGATTGCTAGATCTGCTGAAGATGTTAAGTAACTACATCCCCAGTAACTACAACATGCCACATTAGATTTGATCTACTTCTCCCTCTTCTAACATTTTGTACTGAGAACATGTCGCTCCTATAAATATAAGTCTAAACAAAACATGTCCGAACCACATAAATCATCCTTCTCTAATTTATAATCAATTGGTGCCCACCTCCACATCTTGGTGTATATTCTTAGTTTTTATCTTATCCATTTTAGCATATCCACATTTCTACTACATTCATATTTTAGATATTTTGTCTTATAACAACTCAACACTCAAAGTCATAAGAACATGGCAGGTCTAATAACTATTCTTCGGAATTAGTATTTTACTTTTTGGGGATTTTCTTACCCCACAATTTCTTATCACAAAACAAATCTTAAAATTGTTCTGTTCCGTTTTCTTTTCAAGCCAAGCTTAAAAGAGCTCTCAGAAACTTAAATACAAGCTAAGCTGGAGTAGCACTGGCTGCACTTTTTGCTGAACAAGCTGAGCTCGCCATCCTAGTAAAGATAACTAGTTCAAACATTTGTTCAGACTTTACATTGTTTTATCATTCTCGACTCATCTTGAATGACTCCATAATTACGAGCCCAAGAACATCAAGCCTATCTTCCTATGTAAAACCCCAATACATCTACAAACTGATCTATATCCACATGAATATCCAGCAAAGAGGGAAAAATACCTTCACACAACGATCAGAGTTCCAAGTGCCTACACATGCATTTCTCTCTGAAAAAATTAAATGAGCCAATATTCCCAATCTTCCAACTGTATGAAATCCATGTTTGATAGCTTAAGCATTTACTTGATGGCCAAGCACTTGCGAGTTATGATTTTAGAAGCTTATGACAACTCCTAACAGAAGATTTCCATGAGAATGCTCTCATTTATATATCAGTTGAATCACAACCTACAAAAATTATATTTCTCCTCAAAAAGTCATTACAAATTACAGATTGATGCACTGATGATATCCAAGTCCCAAGAAACCAAATCCTATATTTTCTACTGGCCATTAAAATATTAATGTCCTTAGCTACTACTATATAACCTAGAATTATTAATAGAAGATAGCCAAACAAAGCTCAAAACCTTAAATGCACGAAAAAGAGCATCTAAAGAACAGAAACGAGAGAACATGAACTTATTTCTTGCTTCAATTGGAGAATGTACTCTCAGATTTTTTTCATTTTATTCTAAATTAAAACAACTATGAAATAAAAGATTTAAATACAATTCTCTACAATCCCCAAAAAAATCGAGTTTTGAAACCACTAGTGTTTGCTTGAATTGCATCACCTATACAGCGATAACAGTAAAGAGCCAAGCTTTTGGATATCTAGCTTAGATCCAACAAAAACCACTTGCAATTCAAAGAAAAAAATTCAAATTCTCCAAACACTTGAAAGATCAAAGAGCAAAAAGCTTGATAAAAAACTGGTGACAAAATATCAGAGAAATTACCGTAGCCATCTTCAACTAGGAAGTTAAAAGTATGATGATCACAATTGTAAGTAAACTTATTATTTGAAGAAGGCAATCTCTGCAGGCACTGAGCTGCAATCGCCGGAAAGTTTCCGGTGAACTCGGTGAACTCCGCCAGTACCACTGTGCCACGAGCCACGAAGCTGTATATCAACGATTCTTGACCATTTCCAATGGGCTCAGTCGACTCACCGACTCGATGCCGGGTTGAAAAACTTGAAACTTTGTGTTTTTGTGGTTGAACTTTGAAGAGGAAAAGGAATTACAAGATCGACCGCTGGAGTAAAGATTTGTTCATTTTAAGGCTGCCTTTGTAGTTTGGTATTGCTTTTATTTGATTAACTTCATTAATCATTTCCCGTTTCTTTTCAGTTTTCGCTGCCCTTTTTATCTTATTTCATGTTTGATTATTCGAGTTTTAACAAAAAAAGATAATGTTTGAACTACGTTTTAAGAAAAAATACATTATTCATATCAAATCAATGAAAAATATATAATTTAAAAATAAGAAAAAATTTTAGATTTGCTTATAATATTATTTTATTAAAAAATATGTGGTTGAAATGATGTCAAATCACTTTTGAGAAATGTATTTTTTTGAAAATAATGTATCTCAAACAAGCCCATAAATCTCATTTATCTTATAGGAATGGAAAATGGGCCAAGTCGCTCGCTAGCCATAGTCAAGCAAGTTTCGATCATGTCAAATATTATACTAATATAAGCATTTGATAACTCGTGATAAAGAAAATTCAAATATCAATCGGTTAATAATATCATAATGGGTTAAATGATTTATGATCGAGCATACTGACTTAAAATCAAAATGAAACTTATCGTCCTATTTCCCATACCAATTCACGGAATAATCACCATAATAGTCAAGTCATGTCAGGAAGAATAAATCGACGGTCCATGAGGAACGGCTCGATTTACTACCCAAAAACTAAAAGATAAAACAAAAATCTTTGGACAATTGAAAAAAATAATGAAAACCAATGGGTTAGATTGATGTAGCATGGAACTTGGTAATACTAGTGGATCCATAGCTCGACTTAGTCCGAGATTAGCTCACTTGTATTTTTATATCAACTAATTCAAGAATCAAGTCTATATTGAAGCGTCATTTGCAAGTCGACATGTCAAGTTCGACATTGTTAAATTGAAAATCTCAAAACTAATCTTTCAAATTAAACCTACTTAAAATTGTTTATTAATATTATTGTAATGAAAGATGTTATTCGAAATTAATATGAACCTTCTTATTTTTTAAATTGTCAATTATACGATTTCTTTTGCTTAGAAGTGAAGGTGGCTAATTTAAGTGGATTGAGAAATGGAGAAAGGATCAAAGGAATGATAACAACGGCGTGGTTTTGTTATAATGGGTACAAATGATTTCTTTTTAATTATCTGTTTTTGACTGAGAGAAGAAAGGTATGATTTGTGGAAGACAGATTCTCTCAAGTGGGTATATATATTAATAATAAAATTCATCACAAACAAACTGTAAATGAATCATTATGCTTTTTCTAGAAGCTTAGATAAGTTTAATTGAAGCATGCAGAAAGTTCTAGAAATATAATTTTCTAATTCCTTTTTTTAGCTGAAGATTCATTCCCAAATCAGACCATCCCCAAAATTGCCTATCAAGTTCTCTCATATTCCATCGATATTTCAGCTTAATTCCAACCAAAATCCATAGTAATTTCTTAATCATTATCGAATGAACCTAACCCCATAAATTTGTCACCAAACCTCATCCCCCACCACCCCCTTTTCTTTTTCTTTTTTTTTGAAGACGGTGCGAATGGAAAAAGTTCTATCCTCTGTCTTTTGCTTTGGATAGATCTCAAGGGCAAAGTACCCTTCCTTCCTTACTGGTAGAACGGTTAGATATTTATATCGTTCTGATTGTTATAATTTTTTTTCAAATTTATGATACGTGGCTTATTGTAAATACAAAAATAATTCAAATTTATTCATTTTTTGTTGAACATCTCAAAACACCCTAAAACTTTTATGTCAATAATCACTAAGCATGTTATTATTTAAGATATTGATATTACTCAATGTGTTCAAACTCATTATAGTTTGGAAAATGAGATGATTCCCCATAGTCATGCTGATTTAATGTAATTCTTCGTGGTCACAATGTAACATATCGTGTTACATTACATATAACAAGTGACACAATCCACAAATTAAATGCGCCTTGCAATTTTTAATTATTCATTTTTGTGGTTTTGCTTTGTGTGAAGTTTATGTTGAAGTGTATTCCTATCAACTTTTTGTATAAATGATGCTTTTGCATTTTCTGTATTGAGAATGTATCGTGTTGTGTCACGTTATAACATAATATCTTACAAATAATAACATTCTATGCTACTTTGTAATACATTGTGTTTACAATATAACATTCCATGTTACAATACATTGTATGTAAATATGAATAGTTTCAATTTTCTATTAATTTTGATAGCAAAACATGGTTCAATTTTTAATGGCAATAATATTCACACTGCAGTTTTTGTTTTGTGCAACATATTTTATTGCAATGAATATCTTTGACCTTGGCTCATTATCTTATTAACATCAACTTTTTTGCATTTTTATCGCATGCCTTTAATTAATTAGCACATATTATTATCCTAATTACGGTTTCTGCCAAAATATTCTATTAGAGTGTTTAAAGTGTGGAGCAAATATTTTTTAAAATTTTTGTATTTATTATTATTTTTTTTTAGTTAATTGTTTCAATAATCACCCAACTTATATCATTGTCTCTGTTTACTCACTAAACATCAAAGTACTTCACAATGCTTATCAAACTTTATCGAATTGCTCTCCATCCAACACCCTAAAGAATTCGTTACCTTATTCGCTAATGTGGCTAATGAAATTTGACGTGTTAAGTAACAACCATTAAAAAGAAGTACAATTCAATAAAACTATTGTTTCATTATTCATTCAACTTACACTTGGTCACCCCATCGAAATTCAAAATAGTTCCCAATGTTTACTCATCTTTAAGATGTTGCATTCCATCCATCATGTGTCATATTTCGTTCCTTTCGTTGCTGATGTTCACACAGAAATTCAACTTGGTTCACCACAAATGTTAAAAGAAATTACAACTCAACAAAACTATCAACTCACTAAAATCACTATATACGAAACGTGATTTCCACGACCTCAAGGACTTTTTTTAAAATCCAATAAAGCGTCCTTAACGATATGTTTCAATCTAGAGCTGAAAATCTGAAGCATAATTTGTTCAATTGTAAATTGATTTGTGAAAATGTTGTCTATATTTTATTGCTTTAACTTCTAACTGCATCTAAATGATCATATGTGATCTTCAATTATTGTTTTGTATTTCGATCATATTTTTGTCTATATTTCACCTTTTTCTCATTCATTGTTTCCAATTCCATCGATTTCATTGATCTTTATCTAACAAACACAATATATATAATATTAAGTCATAATTCATTAAAATATTCAACAAATACTCTAATTTAAAAGCCTAAATAAGTGTAACGTAATGCATTTTAGGGCTAAAAATTAGGGACGCCTTATTGGATTTTAAAGAAGTTGGGCGTAAAAGTTGCTATTCACATATGGTAGTTTGCAGTATCTCAAAGATGAGCGACTATTAGGAAGAATTTTGAAGTTCAATGAGTAAACTATCACCTAGTGTAAGTTAGATGAATAATGAAAAAATAGTCTGGCTGAGTTGTAATTTTTTTTTAATGGCCGTAACTTGTTATGTCATATTCCGTTAGCCAAGCCAGGAAATAAAGTAACGGATCTTTTCAGATGATGGATGGAGTTTAAAAGGACAAAGTTTTGAGAGCACTATGAAACATTTGGAAATTTAATGAGTAAACCATAGCCATGGTATAAGTTGGGTGATTATTGAAACAATTAACTCTAATTTTTTGCTTATTTAAAATAAGGAACAAATAAGTCTTTTTATGTCCTCATAATAGATTTTTTTGACAGAAGCCATCATGAGAGACAAGATGCAATAACGGTCAAAAAGTTGAGTATAAGAATACATGGATAAAAAGTGGGAGATATTAGTACGATAATAAATAAAGATTAAATTATGATACTAACAAATGTTGTAGGGTCAATATAGCCACCTGTTTTTTAATTATGCGATTCAATCTTCTACGTCAATCTATTCGTTGAGAAGAATAGTAATTGTGGATTGTTATTAATTGTAAGCAAATTTCGAAAACCTTGCCTTTTAACATAAAGGGAAATATGCAATAAAGATTTCAAACTTTTCAAAAATGTGTAGTTCATTCCAAGCATTTAAAACGAAGGAGCTACATGAAACACAATTTTTTAATCAAAACCGTTAGATGCCTGCCTTTTTATTTGTTTTTTCTTTAATTTTAATTTTAAAAAAATAAATTATTTTATTTTTAAAAGTTTTTTTTTTTATCTTTATTATGTTATTTAGCTCCTGTTTAGTGAGGGATTAAAATCAAATTTTTAATAAATTTTGATAAAAATTGATGAAAATTGTAGTTAAAAAGTTGTGAATTTCATAAAATGTGTTGTTAAAATTAATTGTTGACTTTAACTTAAATTAAAATTTTAATTTCTACCAAACATGGACTTAATATTAATCATGTTTTTGTGAATATTTGTTCTCTTTTAATGTACAAACTAATAAATTGATATAATAATACTTGATAAAAAAAAAAATTTGACCATTTTTACTTCTTTAATGCCTAAACTAACGGAATTGGACGGTAGGGGGTGTTCCATGCTTCAAAGTTAATACAAGTAGTTTTTCGTCAATTTGAAAAGATGGGGGTATTTGATAACAAGGTCATAAATTGGGAGGTTTTGCGCCAAATAAGCCATAATAATGATGATTTTGAAAAGATGGAGGGGGTCTCAGTTTTTCTTTTTCAGACATGGGTTTTGAAAGTTTCAATTCAGTGCAAAAGGAAAGCCAAGAAAGGCGACAAAAAATTGCTTAATTATTTTTCTATACAACTATTTTTTTTTCTCTCTTCCTTCAATTAGGACCCGTTTGATTGTAAAGATGGAATTGAAAACGAATTTCAGAAAACTGAATTGTCTAGAAATTTATTTCCTTGGAATTGTAAATTATTGTATTTGATTGGTATAATTTTCCACGTAAAAAATATTGAAATAAAAGTATTTTTGGGTGTTCGTTTGGCTTTATTTTACATGAAAATTGTCAGTTAAAGAGATAGATTTTACTGGTATTGAAAATGAAATTTGTTTCTATTGCCAAAAAAAATTCAAGAAAATCATCTATCTCTTGGTGTTCGTTTGACTTTGTTTTACATGAAAATTATCAATTAAAAGGAAATATTTTTTTACAATAATTCTTAAAATTTGTTTCCATTACAAAAATAAATAAATAAATAACGTGAACAGTAACCGAAAAAATCAATTCCCGCCAGATTTTCCCACACAAGCAAGAAAATTGCACTTCCCAATAAAACCAAGAATCTAAATTCCATAAAAAACTAAACCCTATCAAAAACTAAAAGTTGAAAAATGCAAGGTAAATTCCATTTTTCATGGAAAAAATTAATCAATCAAACATACCCTTATAGTTTTTGTTTCAAAATAAAGCTATTTAAGCCTTTTCTTTTCATTATGTTAAAAGCAATACATCTCTACATACCTTCAAACGAAATTTTACCATCATCACTAAACTTTATTTTGTTTCGACTTGAATGGTTACTGAACTTAAAAGTAACATTTGTTATAATTTGATCTTTTGTCATTGTTTGTTAATTTGACTAACATGAATGTAGTGGTCAAATTATAAAAATGTTTGAATTCAAACAAAATGAAGTTCAATGATCAATGTGGAATTTTACCAAATGTTCAACAACGACCAAGTACCAATCAACATCTTTAACCCTATTTTTCTCTAAACCTTGGTTTTCATGTGTCCGGAAATGCCAATTCACAGAAAAAAAAATCTGGAAAATGGAATAAATGAGTCTTGCTTAGATTTTCTAAGCTCAAGTTAATTGTTGATGTTAACGTTCATTTTTTAGCGACAACGTTGAAGTTGATATGTTCACTTTGCTCTATAATATTGTTTATCGTTTACAGTTAATGATCGTTAACTATATCAACAATAACAATGTGATGGATGACGCAATTATTTGAGTGATTGGGGATCAAATGTTTGGTAGTTAGAGTGGATATGACTATAGATATTTTAATTAATTTTCTAATGCAATTTTTTTGCTTGTACAAAAGCAGAAGTACCAGAATTCTACCAGATGCTGACCTTCTTCTTTTTTTGCTAGTCTTTAACTGGTTAATACCTTGTGTATTCTATGAAAATTCTGGCAAAGAATTTCTGTACACATAGCACTTATGTTTCTAATATTATTCAATTCACTTTTTTAAGAATAATTCTATTGTACACTCAAAAGTGTATTGTACTAAATTGTTTACCCACTTTACGTGCACGCAGGACCCGCATGAATAAAAAAGTCCCAAAATGTGGTCCTCACCCCCTATTGTAAGTGGTCGATAAGAGATTAGGTAAAAAAAATTGGTACACGTAGCATTCTCCCTTTTCTAAAAGGGTGTTAAAGTTGAAAAAACCCAAGATTTTTTTCCCCTCATTAATGTTATATTGTCCAGTGTAATTCAGCATACCAGACGTCCCAAAAGTTGACATATGTTTACTTTCCAAAATCTTGAAAGATCAAGAGGATAAAAAGGTGAGCACCGCCAAGGAGAATCAAGAAAAAGGAAAAGCAAAAATGTTGAACCACTTATTTCAAATCTAGATGCTACCATGTTCATCTTATGAAAAGTGATTAGTTCATGGGAACACAACCTTTCTTTTTTAAATTATCTTGTTTTATCCATCAAAAGATTCTAGCAAATCCAGTGGACTTCTTGCCTAGGCATTTTGATTATTCATTGTTATGGATTATATCAGAAACAACACAAGGAAATATAAATATTTACAGTAATTCGCCCTCAATGTGAGAATTACATCCACAGATCCATTTCCCGCAGATTTCCACAATGAGGAAGAAGAAGGTTGCGATAGTGATCTCACCTTCTGTCTCACAAATACAATGGAATATTGGGGTGACCTATTAGTATTGCACGTGTAGAATGCCTATTATAATCCTGAATTCATAATGCACCTAGAAAATTCTGTCAATCCACAGTCGAGATGAAAAGTGTATAGTTCAATTAGACTCCATAAGTCTAATATTCATCTAGGATTTTCACCTCAGAGAGCAAGAAGAAACGAAAAGAAAGTGAGAATCAGGAAGGGAGAAGCTTTTTTCCAATACTAATTTGTAGTAAGAAAGCCTCCTAATGGTTTAGAAATTATTGCATTATAACAAATGTGAACAATAGAAAAGGGCAGATTCTATTCACAGGTCAAGATGTAAAATGTTTGTGAAAATACATAAACAAGATATATATGGTCCAAAACAATGACTGCAAACTTAAAGAAGAGAAATTTGAAGCAAAAAACTTGAGGGTACGTTTACCCTTTGGCATCGGGGATTCAAAGACATGTGGAAGCCTTTGAGGTGCTCTTGTTCAAGCCAAGAATAATCACAGTTACTGTAACATCGTCACGGTATTTCCATCTCCTGCCAGCAGGGATACTCATCAACTCTTCCATACTGAAACCCGCAGTGCCAAAAGTATAAAAATCTGCAGTCGTAATAACTTGGTCGAATATTAAACGGACATAGATGAGCTATGGAAATCTGCATTTTCTATATAATTTCTGATGATTTCACTAGATAACAGAAAAATCAGTAAATAATCATGTAAGTGGCAAAAACAACGATATAATCTACCAAAACTGATGGCACAAGCATACAATGAATTTTTTAGGCTAAAGTCCATACTCGAAAAGGACAATTCTTTTGACATATGCAAATATAAAGTCAGACGATAATTGAACTCAATAAATATAATAATTTAACTTTTGATTATTTAACATTGCAAAATACCTATAGGAGCCTGAATTAAATAACCTATAAGAGGAAGTAGACCAAAGGAATGATTTTTGATAAATTGTCAACATCACAGACATCATGCTGCTTTGCAGTATCAAATAAAAGGTGAATTTAGCAGATTTGGCCAAGACTTAAAAGAAATAAAAGTAACTTTTAGGCTTAGCCAAACATGTGTTTACTAACTTAAAAGTAACTTTTCTTGTCAAACATATTTAGCCTATTAAGAAGTTATTTTAAGTTCAAAAACTAATTTTTTCCAAATGTTTGGCAAAAAATTTACTTACATGTAACTTTTAAGCTTGGACATATTTTTGTCTAATCTTAAAAATTACTATTAAGTACTATTACTTCTTTTAGGCTCAGCCAAACATGCTCTATGACTTCAAGTCTTACAGTGGGTGAAAGAAATGAAATACAACAAAATTTGGCTCCATACCTGCACAATCTGCAGCCCTAACTACAAGCTGCTCTACTAAAAATTTTGCTGGATCACCTGATGGGTTCCTCAAAATGTAAGAATGCACGAGTTTTACAACTTCATTGTTGCAGAAGAAGTCAAATAGACCATCGCTTCCAAGTACAACGAAGTGATCAGAACTTGAAACTTCATGTACATGAAGTGATGGTTCTAAAGATACATATGGAGGACTTGTGAGATTATTGACTCGAAGAATACCCATCAAAGCATCATTCATGGTTTTCTGCACAATTAACTAGATCGGTTATTACGAAGAGAATTATAATTTCAACCATTACCAATGAAATCAAAATCATTTTAGAATCAAAAATTGCAGTAACTTCCCATTTACAGATGTTATAATAAGCAGATTGTAGCCTACCTTTTTCAAGTAACCAACTCCAAAGGCCCTTGTAACCTTCAACTCCCCTTTGACTTTTCCAGCCACGATTGTCAAAGGGTCATCAGGATGATCAAGTAGAAGTTGGGTTCTTTCAACTTCATTGTCAACAGTATGACTATCAGTGAGCTGAACAGCCTGCGGCCACTGACTTCCATTCATCTTAATGCCTTCAATGTATGTAGCTAAAACAGCTCAACTATCACCGACATTGAGAATATACAAGTCCTTCCCATGGAGAAGCACAAGCAACACACAAGATCCAATAGACACTAAATCAGGGCGGTTTTCCATTTCCTGTTCCACCATGTGTAGAAAATCATTTTCAGTTTGAGTAAGAGCACGTTGAAAGCCGTTAAGAACTCTTTTCTTCGACAAACCAAATGATCTGTCCACTTTCACCGAGGAAGGTGTAATGTCAAAAAAAATAATAAAATAA
>NC_036258.1:5508308-5509463 GCF_002742605.1 Olea europaea var. sylvestris | reverse complement strand
GAGGGCAATTTCATCATTTTTCGCGACTGTGTCGGAATGTGCTAAAATTTAACTGGTTCATCGGAAATAAAAATCGCGCTGGGGGCAATTTCGTCATTTTACGCGACTGTGTCCGAAAGGGCTTAAATTTGGCAGGTTGATCGGAATTAAAAATCGCGCCGAGGGCAATTTCATCATTTTTCGAGACTGTGTCGGAATGTGCTAAAATTTAACTGGTTCATCGGAAATAAAAATCGCGCTGGGGGCAATTTCGTCATTTTACGCGACTGTGTCCGAAAGGGCTTAAATTTGGCAGGTTGATCGAAATTAAAAATCGCGCCAGGGGCAATTTCGTCATTTTTCGCGATTGTATCGGAATGGGCCAAAATTTGACAGGTAGGTCGGAAACCAAAACTGCGCCGGGGCAATTTCGTCATTTTTCGCGACTGTGTCGGAATGGGCTAAAATTTGCAAGATTCATCGGAAATAAAAATCGCGCAGGGGGCAATTTCGTCATTTTTCGCGACGGTGTCGGAATGGGCTAAAATTTGAGTGATTGATCGGAAACAAAAACCGCGCTGGGGCAATTTCGTCATTTTTCGCGACTGTGTCGTAATGGGCTTAAATTTGGCAGGTTGATCGGAAATAAAAATCGCGCGGAGGGCAATTTCGTCATTTTTCAAGATTGTGTAGGAATGGGCTTAAATTTGGCAGGTTGATCGGAAATAAAAATCGCGCGGAGGGCAATTTCGTCATTTTTCGCGATTGTATCGGAATGGTCTAAAATTTGACAGGTAGGTCGGAAACAAAAACCGCGCCGGGGCAATTTGGTCATTTTTCGCGACTGTGTCCGAATGGGCTAAAATTTGACAGGTAGGTCGGAAACAAAAACCGCGCCGGGGCAATTTCGTCATTTTTCGCGACTGTGTAGGAATGGGTTTAAATTTGGAAGGTTGATCGGAAATAAAAATCGCGCAAGGGCAATTTCGTCATTTTTCGCGACTGTGTCGGAATGGGCTAAAATTTGACAAGTAATTCGGAAACAAAACCGCGCCGGGGCAATTTCGTCATTTTTTGCGACTATGTCGGAATGGGCTTAAATTTTGCAGGTTGATCGGAAATAAAAATCGCGCAGGGGTAATTTCGTCATTTTTCGCGGACTGTGTCGAAATGGGC
>NC_036258.1:5507923-5508095 GCF_002742605.1 Olea europaea var. sylvestris | reverse complement strand
AATGGGCTTAAATTTGGCAGGTTGATCGGAAATAAAAATCGCGCCGGGGGCAATTTCGGCATTTTCCGCGACTGTGTCGAAATGGGCTAAAATTTGACAGGTTGATCGGAAATAAAAATCGTGCAGGGGGCAATTTCATCATTTTTCGCGACTGTGTCGGAATGGGCTTAAA
>NC_036258.1:5493859-5502053 GCF_002742605.1 Olea europaea var. sylvestris | reverse complement strand
AGGACAAGAACAATTCTTTTCACATTTATATTCTTTATGATTTTTTTTAACTTTTAATACTGCTCCCCAATAATTATCTGAAGCATCAGTTTCAAGGATAAAGAAATTTTCTTCTTGTGAAATTATAAGTTTGGGCAATACTTTTAATTCTTCTTTTACCTTCCTTATATTTTCACAATCTTGTTCTTCCCAAAACCACATAATAATTTTTCTTAACTTTGGAAGAAAATAATTTTTTAATTTGGCACAATTTTCAATGAATCTTTCAGCATAATTTAATATACCAAGGAAGCTTTGTAATTATTTTTTATCTTTGATTTCTTCAAAAAATTATTGAAGTTTTTCTCCAATATGGGATTGCAATTGCAATTCTCCTTCTTTTATAAATAATCCTAAAAATTCTATCTCTGTTTTAGCTATCTCAGCTTTCTTTTGAGAAAGTGTGATACCATGTTTTTTCATAATATAACAGAATTTCTCAAGATGTTCATCAATGTTATTTGAATGAATAAGTAAATCATCTACATATGCAATACAGAAATGAGTAATTGGTTTAATTATCTCATCCATTCTTCTTTGTAATATCTGTGGTGCATTTTTCAACCTAAATGGCATTACATTCCATTCGTATTGTCCTAAAAGATTCGGGGTACTAAATGTAGTTAGTGGTTTACTTTCTTCTGTAAGCATGATTTGTCAAAATCCTGACTTACAATCAAATTTTGAAAATATTTTTTGTCCTGTACTTGTTTAATAAGGGTGTCCTTATTTGGCAAATAGTATCCATCAAATTTGGTAACTTCATTTAATTTTTTGTAATTTATCACCATTCTGGCTTTTTCTCTTTCTATCTTGCTATGTTTTCTAACCATAAAGGCTGGACAGCTATGTGGGCTTTTACTAGGCCTAATTAATTTGGCTTCTAGCAATTCTTTTATCTAGTCTTTAAATTTCCTTTGATCATCAACACTATATTTCATAGGTTTGACTCTAACAATAGTGTCTGGATTAGTTAATTTTATTTTTGCCTTTACTTTATCTGTATTCCATTTTTCTAATGGATTTTCAGAATATGTTTTAGAAATTTCTTTTTTTAATTGTTTTAACCTATTTTCTGCTGTCATTTTCAAGACTGTAACTGGTTTAAATTTTTCTGTACTCCAACATTCACCACGCTGGGTTGAGGAACTCTGATGGTTTATGCCTCTATATGCTATTGTAACAGCTTTTTTTATTTTTGGTGTAAATATTTTGTGTGCACAAGGAGTTATGAACATATATTTATCAATATATTGTGTAAATGGTGCATATTTTAATAGGAAATTTTGTCCTAATAAAATATCACATCCAATTGTAGTTGACATATATATAGTATCAACAAATACTTCTCTAAAGGAAATTAGAAAATGTACTTGCGTAGCATATTTGCTATATATTACCTTGTTTCCACCTGCTGTTGTAACGGTGACTATCTTCTTTGAATTGTATTTTCAGTATTTAGATGGTAGTACATTTGGTAAGCATAAGATTATTGTACTTCCTGTATCTAAGTAAGCATGATATTTAATTCTACAACAACTTTTTATATTGAATGTAATTTCAATATATGGACTCATAGGATTAGTACTTATTACTCTTTCCATAATAATAATGATTTCATATTTTCATCTATTCTTGATATGATGATTGGGTTATCATCAATTGTTATTTTTAAATATCCTTGGCAGATTTTATAAGAACTATATTTCTTAAGAAAGTTCATTCCTAGTAGAATAGGTGAACGATCAACTTCATACAATTCATCTTTATATAGAATTATTTCTTTAGTATATTATTTCTGGTATTCTCCTATAAGTATAAGAGGGAATTTTACATATTTTCTTATTTCAATATTATTTCCTAGATAATCCTTAAATATATATGGTTCTGGTATTTTAAATTCTATTAAATGACTAACAAATTTAGCATTTACATGACTTTTATCTACTCCAGTATCTATGAGGACAAGAAAATTCTTCTTGTATCCTTCTTGATTCACATATCTTGTCTTAATGTAATATTGTGAACTTGATGGTTCAGCAATACTTAAATTCTTAAGTTTGCTTATCTTAGAGCCTTGTCTAGAGGGAAATCTTGCAATAAGATTATCTCCTTTTAGGCTGATACTATTTCTTCTTATTAATTTTCCTTCAGAATTAATTTCTCTAGATTGTTTATGGAAATTAAGCATTATCTGTTATTGTCTAGTGACTTCATGTTCTTGGTATTTTCTAGGAGGTATATATTGTGCTAATTCCTCAAAATCTTTATGTATGATAATATTATCAGTTATTTTCCTTACATTGTTATGATAGTTAGTATTAAAAGCAAAAATTGATTTTATGCTTATACTAATAGCTTTATTTCTTCGTAACATTTTCAAATTTCCAATTATATAATATAGATTGAAACTTTGATCAATATTTTCATTATTTAATGATATTGCATAATTTGATTTTATTGTAAATATTATCTTCTGATAGACTAAGTTTCTTACGACTGTTCCTAATAGAGAATTTATAGGATCTTGTAAGATTCTGTTGTCTTTGCAATAAATTTCAATTGGTATATTCATACCTTCTCTAAAGAATCCTTATACCATTATCTGGACTCCTCCTATTTCAATACATTTTTATTTGTTTCTTACATTCTCTGGGATTTTAAATAACTTTTGTTTTACCCATTCTTTTGTAATTATAGGAATCCTTATTTTTCCTATAGTATTTTCTATATTTATAGACATTTCTTTATAATTCATACTTACAATTGTTTTATTTACTCTTGGTAATATTCCTAAGAATTATTGATAGAATACATCTTTTTCTTATAGATCTAATATTTTCTTAGTGATTCCTGTATATTTTTTAATATCAAAGGTAATTTCTTAATTTATACCTTCTATAGAGTTTTCAACTTCTTCAGTTGTTTCTATTTCTATTTCTGATTGTTATATCTCCTTATTCATATATACTATCTCCTCATAATCTTCCTCTGATGAGGATGTATTTAATTCATAAATACTACTGCATTCACTACTTAGATCTCAAAAATATTCAATTGGTTCTATATCACTATCATCTTAAAATTTTTCATAAATTCTAAGAGTTTTTATATTTTGTCTATCTTTCTTTTTAGGACATTAAGGGGCAATGTGTCCTTCTTTATTACAAATAAAACATCTACATTTTTTAATATTTATTGGTTTAGGCTTTTTATTCCAATTTCTTTTCTTGAAATATTTTTTTTGTGGTTAAAAACTCCTCTTCTTAAATTTTTTTTAGTTTTTGAATTTTCTTTTATATTTCTTATATGGTTTGTGTTTTTTCTTATGACATCCAAATTGTTCAACTTGGCCTATATCTTTATAACAACATAATGAATTCTTTCTTATTTTATATGCTTTTTTACTCTCAAGAGCTTCTCTACACCATATGCCTATCATTCTTTTTGTAAATTCAATTCTACTTCCCAAACTATCTATTTTTACTCCTTCCTCTTCTCCTAAAGGTAATAATTTTTCATATTCTTTTAATAACTTAATTCCCCATGGGAATGGCAACTTAGTAAAATAAGACCTTAACATAGGTTTTTTTTTTTATAATCTCCTTGGTTTAATATATAGTATAATTTTTCAAGTTTACATGTGCATCCTTCTAATTCACACATATGACATATCTTTAAATTTTCCATTGCTATCATTCCTTCATTATATTCATCTTGTTTTCTTTCTTCTTCATTAGAAGCATGTCTATCTCCTAAAAATTTTGTTCTTAAGATTTTTTCAAACCTTTTTAATATCTCTTGTATATTTTGATCATTTAAAGTGTTCATATTATCTAATACTACGGTTCTATTATCTTCATACTTTATTCTTCCTTTTATAGATTCTGGTAACTTTCTCCACCATTTAGAAACAATTCCTCTGAACGTATGTTCTATAAATCCAAAAGTTGTATATGTTTTCCATTTATTAAATTGTATTGTCAAATCTGTACTTTTTATCCAAGTTTCTATAACTTTATTTTTATCTACACACTCTAGGTCTAACCATACTCCTGTTGTATGAATTGGTTCATTATAGGATTTTATTGGATTTATTTCTTTTATGGATTGTTTTCTTATATTTTCAGTGTATCTTTTCTGTGTTTTCCTATATTGATTAATACCATCCTTAAGTGGTATTGTAGTACCATAAGGATAATCATATTTTTCATCATTACTAAATTCTATTTTTATATTTCGACTTGACGATGGATTAGTATTCATTTTAGTATTTTTCATTTTTTCAGTTAATTCTTCTAACTGTTTTTTATATTCATCATATTCTTCACCAGTAGATTCTAAAAATTTTTGTTCTAGTTTTTCTACATCTGTAATTATATATTGATTTTTTCATGTTTTTTCCCTTTATTATTTTCTTTTTGAGTTATTCTAAAATTTTGAGGTGGATTAATTATAATCCTATCTTTTCCTTTAAGATTTTTATCTAAAAGAGCATTTCCTACCTGTAGATTATGTTCTAAATTTTCTAATCTTTTATGTATATCCTCAAAACTTTCATTTGTGGTGTTTTTAGGTAAATAGGGATAACTAGGTTTTTTATGTTTTTCTTCTTTTTTCAAAAATTCTTCAATTATATTTTCTTCATCTACTATGTTTATCATAATTTTAGGCTCATAACTTGGCTTTGATACCATTTATTCGGAGTGTGTAGTGGAGGGGTTAAGATTTTTGAGCCAATTAAAATTTTCATAAGTATTTAAAATATCATAATAAAATTTATAAAATTCACTATCTTTTGTTAAGACTTTTTTTTTAATAATTATATTTAATTTTTTAATTCTTCTTTCCTGGTTAAGAATTATTTTATGTATATCATTTTTGGTTTTAATTGCTCCTTTATCTATATAAGCATTTTTATGTTTTAATTTTGGATCTAAATATTCAGTAAAGAAACTTTTCAGATCTTCTTTTAAATAGTTTAATTCATTATCTGTTGCATTTCTTAGATCAATAAAATTTTGTATAATATTTGGGTTTAAATTTATTAAAGATTCATGATCTATATTTTGTTGGGGGACCTAATTGGAGGTTTCTGTACATTGTAGTGGCTTTAATTGCAAATTTTCTATGAAGGATATTTTGGAAAGGATAATTTTTTAAAGGCTATTTTTCAAATAATTATATTTTCAAGTCTATTCTCAAGATTTACTCTTATATTAAAACTATATGTAGGTATTTTCTCGTGGAATGCACCCAAGAGAAAGTGCGGCTGAGTACGGAGGAAAACTTAGATATATTCAATCAAGAAGAATCTGAGGAGAGAGAGAGGAAAGTGGTGAGGAGAGAGTTTGCTGTACAGAGAATTTTCACTGATGAATGAGTAAAAATTTACCATTTTGAAATCACTTTTACAGTTTTACTATTTAAAAATTAAGTAATTTACATATTTTAACTAATAAAATAATATTTTTATTTTAAAATTACTTGTTTGCTAATAGGGTGGCTATCATTGACACGATGACAGTAAAATATATTTAATTATTTATTCTATTTATTTTTCAGTTCTAAAAGTGACTCTTGAAAGATCGTTAAAAACCTTCACTTCTTGTTATTTTTCAAAATAAAAAACATCAAATTTAAAAGCCCATGAAAAAGGCGAGTTTCTTGATTTCCTCAAAATGGTGGCAATTATGTCAAGTAATTTGAATGGGTAGTCGGCTTGATTCATCCCACATACAAGTTGAGTTGACTTTCTTGCGAGTTACTCGTCAACTTGCATCGATTATTTCAAGAGCTGGAAAAAATTATTAATAAGAAATTAAAAGCCAAGTCAAGCTTTTCCTTAGAGCGAGCCAGCTAGTGCTGAGCTCGTCCCATTTATAGACACGAGATGGTACCCGTTGCCAAGCTCAACTCTGCCCATTAACATCAAATCTTATAGGTTTCCATATTGTTCGCACGGGCATTTATAAAAAATGTAGTAAATAATTATTATAATATTAATGTTTGCATAAATATTAACTTATCAATCTGAAACAGGTGATATATAAAACAAGTTGAGTCTTCTTCCCAAACGTTTTTGGAGTTTTCAAGAAACTTAGAAATGGTAGGGATAAAAGAGCAAGACATGTTATAAAATTGGAGCCCCAAAATAGCTTCGAAATGTGTACACTCTTCATTTGTGGACCATATTAGTAAATCTTTCTTAGCCTTGTATTTGCTATGTATTGATAGTAGAAAACGAAGACAACATTAGATCGAATAGAGCTAATTATAATAAATGAATGACATGGTTGCATTAAGTATTCCATACATGTAATTTTTCCTAGAAGATTTAATCCTTCCATTATAGATCGTCATGGCATGATACCTAACTTTTTGTCGATTAAAAATCTTTTTCAAGTTTAGTTCTTTTGAAGGCGAACAAACATGTAGTGCACTTGATACTTGATTGTATGTCTGTATTCTAAATCTATTTTTAAAGTAATATTTAATGAGGTATATGAAGAGCTTGTATTTAGTTTTGCGTTATAGTGAAAATATGTAATGGTAAATAGACATAATTTTTACATCGAGGACAAATCACTATAACTCTGTGTATGTTTTACTTGTTTTTTTAGTGATTTTATGTTTATTACTGCTCTCGAAAATAAGAATAATGACTTAACCCTTGTTTGAGTCACATTATTTCCATAAGAATGCATTTTTAAATAGTGTATTGATGAGATATATGTGATTAAAAAATAAGAAAAATTTTGAATTTGTATGTAATATTATTTTATTGCAGAATATTTGGTTGAAATGATGTCAAATTACTGTTTAAGAATATATTTTTTTGAAAGAATGTGAGTCAAAAGACTCAAAATGGTGCCTTAATCTAAAACTCGAGTTTGTGGCTGGTGACCGTTCATTTGCAAATTTGACGTCGAGAAGCATAGTGCAAGTCAGGGTGATTGATACATATTACTGGTACGTATGTATGATTAAGTGAATTAGACATCATTGGACTGTTAAGAAACAAAAAGAAGTTAAATCTTGTTCATTGTACTCTTCAATCATATTGAGTAGAGCATACCAAACATGCCTCAAGCATAAAACAGAGCTTCGGGGGCAAGAGAGATGGTTACTGAAGAACTCGGAATAGCAGTAAAAGTTTCTGTTGACATTAACAAACATCTGTTATGTCATCGCTACAAATTATCAGGTTCTCTTGATTTTAAGAATTTAGAGGAAATGTGTTCCAGCAAAATGAACCAAAGGCGTCATTTATTTGGGTGCATTTTTTACCCAGGTGGGTAATTTAACGTCATCAAGATACCATATCGAATTTCTTTCAAGTGGAAATAACTGATTTCACTTCCCATGATGGATAGATAACGCTTTAAATGGATGATCAGAACATGGGTTTTGATTAGCTACGCCCAATGGAAAATGGAAATGCCCGATTAGGCCTGTACAGGCCCCATTTTTCAAAATTTTTGTGCTCTTCACAAGTTTTTAGTATGGGAAATGGCCTGTATATTCAAAAAGAGCCAGCACAAACCAGACCCAAAGGGACCAGGCCCGAACCACCTGCCTCAAACAACAAACATTTAACAAGCAAGAGAAATAGATCAAGTTATATACACTCCGTTGTCGTTGATGCAACACAGAGCGCTATGATACCAAATCTGGGCAGCTCAGATTACATAAACACATACCAAACAAATCAGATGGGAAAAAACACTAGAGTGTCAACGACAAATTTCCGCTAGGAATGTATGCAGAACACATCACTGGGTATATCTATGAGATTCGGACTGTAAATGTGAAAGAAGAAAGCAAACGACAGCAACAACCATCAAACTCGTACTGAATATGTGCTCTTTTATGGAGAATCTTCAGCTGACTTGGGATCCTCTTTTGTCTTCAGAGAAGTGGAAGGAGATGGAGAGCCTTCTTGACCCATCTCGGCTCTAAGATCATTGATGCTTTGTTCCAACTCATCGATCCGACTCCCCATCTCATCAAGTGCAATACGGTTAAGAAATCAAGAACTCCATAGACATCAACCAATTGAGAATGACACATCAGATTAAACTTGGAAAGTACACGAACCATGGTCATGGACGTGAATTTCGTCTGAATCGGGGGGGGGGGGGGGGGGGGGGGG
>NC_036258.1:5472416-5493715 GCF_002742605.1 Olea europaea var. sylvestris | reverse complement strand
AAATATGAGTGATTCACTTTGCGCCAAACAGAAAGTTTGCTTCAAAATGATAAGCAATGCACATGACGGGCAAGCATTGTTGAATTCAACAATATACAGTTCTATCAGATCATGCATCTATTCACATTCGTGCACAACAAAAAATTATACTATCATGCATTGGAAAATACAATAAATATATACTCGAAGGATATCTTTGGAAATAATAGATTGAGACATTGCCTGAAACCGGGTTTGCTGCAAAGAGAAGTATATTATAAGCCAATTAGATATCTTGAGAGAGAGAGAGCTAGCGTACTAGTAACTCACCATTTTCTGAAGAAGGTTTTGAACCTGAACAACAAAAATAAAAAAGGATGGCAGCAGGATTAGTCTCATAAGTTTAATGACTTAAAACAGATGCACCCTCACCTAATCCCCAAAATAAATGTGATGATGCTAAATTAAATTATAACTAAAAAAGATACTCAAAACAAAACTTATGAGAAGCAGAACAAATAACCCATTAATAATACAATAGTCAACCAGATATACAGAAGGAAAAAGTTATCTGATGATTTACGAAAAGCGCATATAACAGATAGTACTTACAAACACAGTCATATCAGCGGTGCTTTGTTTTGAATTCTCCGCATCATGCCCATCCTGCCAGGAAAGAAAGTGAGAGACTGCATAAATATTGCTAAGTAACGGTAAGAAGTGCAAGCCATACACAAATGAAATATAAGCATCCATTTCTACGTAACAAGTATGAAAAACGAAAAATGGACGCATCAATTGAACAACTAGGAATCTAGTAGAATGTATAGAGATGCAAGAATCAGGATTAGTATCCCTTTTGCTAGTTTGCAACCAGATTCACCTATGACCATGTTTCAATCTACCCAGATAAGATATGAAAACTGCCAACAGAAGCATTTAATATTGTATATCCCGTTTATCAAGAAAAAACATTTTTAATACTCCCAACTGACGTTTCTTTCCTACAACTTTAGTTTAGATTTCTGGAGAACATAAACTCTTGAATTGCTCAGCCCTCTATATCAACCTAAAATATCTGCTTTTGTATCATAGAACTCATGGACAGTTTGAATTCGCTCGAGATTCCACTGAATTATTGACATGGTATATATTTTTTATTACATAGAACAGCACTCCCAATGTTCTCGAACATATATTTGCCTGTGATTTTAGAAAATTTAGAAGACTTTTACATCATTGAAGCACTTAAACAGTTTTTATAACATAACAATTTTATTGCCCAAAACAGAATATACACCATCAAACAAGGCCTCACCTACATACAATCAGCACTGAGAAAACACAAATTCACGCAAGCAGTCTCTTTGAACTATATTCCTGATCCATCTAAGAAAATCTTATATATACTCTCTAGTCCCGACGTGAAATTATACTAGCAAACAGAAAAATCACAGATCTAGATGCAACAAAGGATTATATATCACCATAACATAAACCACATTGTGTATAAGTAATTTTAAAATAAAAATGTATAACCGTTCCAAAATGGAAAATACACCTATATATTCTCTAAATAAAGACCACTGCAGCACATCATAGCAGCATTCTTAAGATAAGCCAAGGCTACAGATTATAATATCCAAATCCATAATGATTGTTATTTCTATACAATTATGGAACTCCTTTATCTATGGCATTTAAAAGAAGAACACAATGTACAAATGTACTTGGAAAGGCGTAGCACGAACTCTTTAACAATTAAGGATCTAAAAGAATATAGACAAATACAAATTTTCAAATCCAACTTAATAAGTTGCTTTTGAATATCGGGAAAAAAATTATGTCGATCTGAAACAACTCAATCCCTTTATTCAGAGGAAAAGTAACCACAAAATTCAAAATATGAATAAAATTACTAAAATCAATTTCACTTTATAGAAAATTGCCCAAACAAAATGAAAATAAACACTAAAATATCATCCTAATAAACTCATTTCACCATGATTTTAATACGTACTCTCAAATTAATAGCAGAAAACAAAACGCGTTCAAATCACGCGGCGTTCAAAACGAAAAACAGAAGGCAAAATCTACGACATGCAAACGAGAGTGAAAAGAACATGAAACACTTCATCTTAAATTTTAATAAAACTCATACAAATATGCTGTGCAAAGTTATTCAATAATTCGAAAATTGATTTACCATTTCTTTGAAATTTATCGAGAGCGAGAATTTGAGCGAGTTTGAATTCGACGCAATGACTTGCTTTTCGTTTTCCGTTTTTGGTTTGAGCGTCCAGTGAGTTCAAAATAAGTGGACCCCCTTCCCCCCATATTGTGCCCATGTTTGATTACCATTGGACCCCCTTCTAGGGGCTAAAGCCCCGTTTGGCCTCCATTTTTTTTAATGAAAATTAAAAAAATAATATTTTTTTTAAAAATAAGTGGTTAAAAAAAAGGAAAATTTTTCGATTTACGTATAATATTATTTTATTGAAAATTGTGTAATCAAAAATAAAAGAAAGAAAAATAAAATGTAATAAAATTTAGGCGGTGTTTGGGAGATATTTTTATATAAAAATACATTTTTAAATAGTAAATTGATGAGAAATATGTGGTTGAAAAATAAGGAAAATTTTTTTATTTACGTGTAATATTATTTTAAAAAAGAATGTGTGGTTGAAAAGAAGAGAGAAAAAAATACATTTTGAAAAAAATGGATACCAAACGGGACCTTAATGTAATAAGCCGTCGTTTGCCCCCTCATTAAATTATATTTTATTTTTCTTTCTCTTATTTTCAATCGCAATCTTACATAAAATAATATTATACGTAAACTAAAAATTTTTCTTCTTTTTTCAATCACTCGTTTCTCGAAAAAAATATATTATTCCACCCATTTTTATTTCAAAAAATGGGGCCCAAACGAGGGCGTAGCTAGAATGAAAGTCTTTTGAGAACTGCTACCCAAAGCAAATTTGAAGTCATTTTGTCTTAAACTCATTTTTAATCACACGTTTTCATAATAAAATACTAAAATATGTTATTTGTATATAATGCGATATCCATAATAGTGGGTCCCCATTTATGTGAGATTGGTAGACACCATTATGAACACCTGATGTACATGTAGCATAACCCTAAAATATTTTGTATGTAAACTCAAAACACTACCCAATCTCTGTTGCTCCATCTTTCTTTCAATCATCACCGAATCTATCATCATTGTCATTAACTCCACTTCCACCCACAAGCCTACGTTGGCAATCAAAGTAAATTAGAGGCCCTTTTGATTGCAAAAATAGAATTTGGATGGAAAGATAACGAATTCTAGGGAATTGAATTGCCTAAAACTTATTTTTTGAGAGAATTGTCAATTAAATGTATTTGAATGATATAATTTTTCACCTGAAAAATGTTGAAAAGTTTTACCTTTTGGTGTTCGTTTGGCTTTATTTTTCGTGAAAATTGTCAATTAAAATGATAAAATTTGTTACAATTGTGGATAAAATTTGTTTAAATTGTCAAAAAAAAGTTGAAAAATCAATTTTCATCAAAATCAAAGGAAAACCAATTCCTTTAAAACAGGGTCACGTGACGGGGGACAATATGAAAAACTAATTCCACGGAAAAATTTGCTTATCAAACACATCATTTTGGTGGAAAATGGAATTCGTTTTTCATTTTTCATGGAATTTAAAGCCCATCAAACAGGCCCTAAAAAATTTCAAACACTAATAGATGAAGTATTGAATCCAAATCGACGGAGCCGAAGATATCAACTTCTGAGCGGGGGTCTCATAAACCTTCATCAAAATCCTCTGTGATCAAATGTTGGTGATTTGTGCAATATATATACCATTACATTTTAGTATTTTAGCTTATCATCCATCAGACAAAAGGTCAATTCCTATATCTTAAATTCTAGTTCATGTAAAGGAATTGATTGGACGGACCATAAAGATGGAACTTGATATTATTAATTATTGAAGGTGACTCATTCGTCTACATTAGTATATCATTATTATTAGACAATATTTTTGTACGGGGATAAAACTTGATGCTTGTGTACTCAATTTATTATTATATTTTAGTTGTTAGTTTGAACTTTTGTGAATTAATTTTATTGCAGAATTCATTTGATGATTAATAATTTCGATTTTTTGAATGTTTTGAGTTTATTCTTTTTTTTATTATTATTATTTAGATATGTATTACTAACTTATAATATAGTAATAGAATTTAATTTGCATTTGTTAATTGAAAAATTAATTAATGGAGCTGAACCAAACTAGAACCTAATGGATTGATTACAATTTGGTTTCATATCTTATAAAAACACCATTGGTTTCATTGTTAAAAAAAATATTATTCATAGTTCCGTCCAATTCTCTTGAAATTAGAATCAAATGAAACCATATCCACCCATAGAATCTACAATCCGTCAACCAAAGCTATCATAATACAAAAACTAAGAACTTAAGGCATGGGACCTCGCCCACGAGTTTTCGTTTGCTAAACCCAGTGGAGCTCATCAATTCCATTTGATCGTGTGCAAGGTTTGCCTAAAGGCGATGCTTGGCAAAAAGCCCATCTTAATGTGAATACCCTATGGGCTATAAGGTGATATTGTCATAAGTGCAAGGTTGATGGATCATGTTGTTGTATTACTATTATGCGAGACACGTCAAGGTCAAGCTAAGTCTTCGAGTGGCAAGGACCAACCGTCTACATGGCCAATACTTCCTAAGTGGCAATGTGTGGGCTCCAAACGAACTCAAAGCATTACAATAAAAAATTTATAATTAGTTTTAAAAAAAATGTGAGGGTAGGTAGCATAACTTTTTTGTTCGAGGAAAAAGTAATTATATACAAACCACAATTTTTATTATTTGCAATTAAAGAATAATGTTACATGTACACCTTAAAGACACATAGCCATACATATTTTATTGTGTGTGGGCCCCCGCCAAGTGAGGTGAGTGTAAGATCATGTGTAAACGGTTAGATATGCATAGCATTGCCCTTAGCCCCCATTTTGCTCCCATTAAATTAAACTTCATTTTTCTTTGTCTTATTTTCAATCACACAATTTTTCATAAGATAATATTACATATAAATCGAAAGTTTTTTTTTTCTTTTTTAACCACTCATTCTCCAAAAAAAAATGCTATTTTCTCCATTTTGATTTGAAAAAATGGGGGCTAAACGGGAGCTTATTTTAATTGCACTCAAGGTTTTTCAATTTTAAGTGCCTACTTGCCTTCTTCTTGTACATTCAAGGTTTTCTCCATCTTTTCCCACAGTCTCTTCATCCTAGTCACTTTTGCCAACTCGCCAAAACTCAGCCCACTGGAATTTTGTACCCTTGTCTGGACTAGAATAATGCCAATTTACGCACACATAAAATTACTGCATGTTAGAGAAATTACACCAATAATTGTTCATATTATATTCATAAAAATTATGTCGTTTATTTGCGTGAAATTGAAACATAATTTCGACTTACTGAGATGGGATTTGAGAAGACAAAATAAGAATTTATCGAATCAGAACGTATCAATATGGATTCATCCCTTCCGATTCTTGAACGAAAGCAAATCATTCTTTGGATGGAACCTTGCAATATAAACATATAAACAATGTTAATCAATTTCTGAAATCAAAGTATAATAAAAGAAATCAGAAAATGAAACAAGAGAATACAAGTGATGGATTTTAGGTCGAGGCAAGTGTTAGACACTTTGTCCTTAAGATGAATTTGCCTCGCATCGGTGCTAACGATTTTTCAGCAATCCTCTCTCAAGGTATAACGACTAAATCATAGGAGCACTCCAAATGACTTCGACCAACGAACTCGAATGAAATTCCCTCTCTACCATAACCATGATTTTGATGCAAAATGGAATCACATCTATAAGTGTTTTGTGCAACATGACATGAAATAATAATTTATATATAGAATGAAAATAAAACTCCAAATGGTCCTATATATAGAAGTTGAAGGGTGGTAGGTGAAAGGACACACTAGGGATGATAAGTGGGCCGAGCGACTTGTCGACTCGCGAAAATGGAGTTCATGAACGGCTCAGGGTCGTAAAAACACGAGTCCGAACGCGAGCCAGCAGGTTCGGCTCGCAAAATCATTTTAAACGAGCCACGAGCTCGTTGAAAAACGAAGGCTCGTGGGCTCATTTTGGAAAGTGACCGAAACGGTCACTTTATCGGTGACTGTTACAGTGACTGACTTTTGTCAGTGACCGTTTCGATCCCTGAATTTATTTATTTTATAATTTGTGACCATTAACAGTCACTGAATTTTTTCAGTAACCGTTTTGGTCCTTTAATTTTTTTCTTCTATAAATAGTAGCATTTAGTCACAAAATTTTCTACAATTCACTCTCAACTCTCAATTCTCTTGTGTTGTGTTGATAGTTGTGCAATTTTTATATACAATTTATATAATATCTAATTCTCATTTCTCAGTTCTCAATATATTTATCGAAATTTCATCAAATTTTCATTTCTTACTACATTTATACAATTATTCTTTTACTAGTTATTACTTATTACAATTAAACAAATGGATCCACGCACATTTGTCGAAAACTTGTTCGATGTGGGAGGAAACGAATCGCCTATGACACCGCAAAGTCAATTTCAGAATTAATTTGAAGGTCTAAATGACGTACCCCTACCTGAAGATATTCCAGATTTGGATCTTCATCATCATGTAAGCAGCAATCCAAATTATCCAATTAATTTGGATGATGTTGACGTTCTCGAAGCGGAACACGATCAGGAATAAGAGGCTGAATTAAACATTCCTGATGCGAGGGGAAAGCGAAGGGAAAAAACAAGCAAAATGTTGAGATCACTTTAAGTTGATTTCAACGGGAAAAATCGTCAATGGAGTCCAAGAATCCAAAGCAGTATGTAAATACTACCAACAAAAACTGGCATGGCAAAGAGGAATTTGTACCACCCATCTCAACCGTCATTACAAAGTATGTGCGGCCAAATATGGACTTATTCCAGGCTATGTGCGGCCAAACACGGACTTATTCCAGGCTGTCAAACACAATTGCAATTTGACAATCTAGACGCCGGTGGTTCTGCTGCATCCCTATCCACATGGGTGTATTCGGAGGAGAGAGCTCTAACTGGAATGGTGAAACTTGTTGCTGGTGCTGAGTTGCCTTTGACATTAATTGACAACCAACACTACGTCTCGTATGTGAAAGAATATCTGCAGCCAATGTATGTTGGGGTAAGTTGAAACACTTTTTGTTCCGATACAATACAATATTTTACTGAAACAAAACAACAATTAATTATGAATTTGCAAAAATATAGGGGTGTCATATCTTTAACTTCGGATATATGGGGAATGATTAATAAAAGAGCATATATAGCTGTAACTGCACATTATATAGACCCACTTTGGTACATGCATAAAAAATTATTGCTTTCAGAATTATTGAGTTTCCTCACGAAGCTAATAATATATTTAATGCTACTATTAGTATTGTTAGAGAATATCACTACGAAGGTAAAATTCGTTCATTTACTTTCGATAATGCTAGTGTTAATAAAGTAGTTGCTAATAAATTGCATAGGGTACTGCAACCTGATTTTGGTGGGTATTTGTTTTATATTCGTTGTGTATATCATATTTTGAATTTAATTTTCCAATATGGTTTAAAACATATAAAGGATGAACTTCAAAATATTAGAAACGCACTAATATATATCACAATCTCCCCAAGTAGAAAACAAGCATTTGAGGATTATTGTGTCGAAATAGGAGTGCAAAATGTTAAAACATTTGTTAGCAACGTAGGTCATAGGTGGAACTCTACTTACTTGTTATTAAAGTTATGTGAAGGTTTTGAACATTTAATAACTGACTTTTATAACAATAGACATATTAGAAATGATGACGAGGGTATGTTGACTGAACGTGATTGGCAAATAGCTTTGAAAGTTAAAAGATTTTTGACATCTTTTTATGAAACCACTAAAATTTTATCGGGCGCTTACTATCACACAAGTTGTATGGTGCTTGAACGTCTTCATATAATTGCAAGAATATTTCATAAATACAGAAATGACCCTAATTTTAGTTAAATTATAATTGTTATGGAATTAAAATTTAGAAAATATTGAGAAGATTTGCCTATATTATTTCCTTTAGCATGCGTGATGGACCCCCGATATAATTTATCGAGAACTAAATATATAATTGATCAAATTTCAAACGCCTTAACGTTTGATACACCTATCACATATAGAAATTTAGAGCAAACATTATGTGAAATGTATGAATTATATGCGAATCGAATGGATATTAATATTAGTCGGGTACCATCTGCACCTACTCCTTCCGCTGAAATTGTAGAAGAAGATGCGAAAATATTTAATTTATTTCAAGACATTAATTCGTATAGATATGATTCATCTGCAATGTGTTCATCTACTACCACTATCATGTCGTCAATATCTGTATCTCATTCTCATCAAACATCTACGGGATCAAGCCATAATGCATTGCCTGCTGAATTAATTAATTATTTCAACCATAATATGCCAACAGATAAAACAATTAAAAAAAGTTCATACAATGTAATTGAATTATGGCGAAGGTATGAACGACGTTGGCCAGTGATATCTGCGATTGCAAAAGATCTGCTGACAATTCGGTTAGCACTGTTGCTTCGGAGTCTGCTTTTAGTGCAGGTAAAATAGTTTTGAGCGAGGTTAAGAACCGCCTGAAAGAAGATATTTTAGAAGCGTTAATGTGCGTTAAGGATTGGCAGGACGCTCATTTTCGACTACAAGATAAATATGTCGTAGTTGCATGTCGTCAAGTAAGTAATATTTGATTTAATTATATTGATGAAACTTTTCTTTTCTTATCGTTACTTTTAATTTTCTTTAAAAAATTATACACGCTACAAAGAATTGTTTGTGTACAATTTTTAACTTTGCCTACTGAAAATTTAAGTAGTCGGTTCCAATCCCGAATAAAGGAGGAGAGTTTATATTTTATCTATTTTACAAAGAAAAATAAAAAAATAAAGATTTCATTTTTATTTTTTCTATCTCTTTTAGTTAAAAGAAAAAAGAAAAAAAAATTATTTCCACCAATTTAGTTAAATTTTTGTTAGTACTTGGTACTATTACTACTATATATCTACATTTTAAATTTTTTTCTTGAACAACGCTGTGCAAATCTTTCCATATAATTTTCAAAGTAAATTCCTTCTTAAAATTGAAAGGGTAATCGAATGATTACCCTGTCAGAAGTCTTTCATTTCGAAGATTATATATAATTTTCGAAGTGAAAGACTTCTATATAATTTTCGAAGCGAAGACTTCTGACAATTGAAAGGGTATTCGATTACCTTTTCAATTTTTAGAAGTGATTTATTTCAAAAATTATATGCAAGGGGACGCGCAGCGTTGTTTGAAAAAATAATTTTAAATACTGTTTTAAATTTTCTTCAAAAAATTGTACACGAACAAACAAACAAACAAACAATACAATTTTTAACTCCGCCTACTCTAAATTTAAGTAGCCGGTCCCAAACCGGATAAAGGAGGAAGGTTTAAATTTTTTACCTAATTTTTTATATATAATTCACGATTTAAAAATTAAAATTACTTTCTTATTTTCCAATTTACCTATTTGTTTAAAAAAAAAGACATCTGCTCACAAGCCGAGCTCAGCTAATGGCGAGCCCGAGCCGGCTCGGCCCATGGACACCCCTAGGACATACCCCAAAATTTAATTTCCTTCAAATAGGACGAATTTCTCATTCATATACAAATTGGTCCTCAACCAATTTTCAACAATCCCTCACATGAATGAAAATTCCACATATGCAAATTATAATGCAAACACTAGTAGAGAGATAGTCGAAAACACTGCATCAGGTAAGGTAACTTCTGGCTTTAAACCTTTCTTAGTGAAGTACTATTGAATTTATTAGCTAATTGGTGAACGTGATGTTCTTGAACCATCAGTTGTTGTAAACCAAGACAACAGTACTCACACAATGTCTCCCATAAACCGTTCATGGTTCTCATGACTTGGTTTATTTTGGCCCTGAACCTATTTTGGTTCTGTAAGTGTTTAGAGAATTCAAACCTTAAATAATTCTCATTGAAGCGGCCCCACTTCACACTTACATAGGTAACTTCCTCTTAAGAGTATTCTGTCCTACTCCACTTGACTTAATCGAGATATATAAGTCATTAAATGTTTATCTTATCCTCCAACTACTCCTTATAAAGCACTTTGATATCATGGGAATGAGTTAGGAAATTAGTTTTCTAAGTGCTTCATGGAATCCTCATAACTTAGTTGTCCTTTTGAACCAAGATCTTAGGATCTCCAGTCAACATGGCAGGGTTACCATCATAAGGACTCTTACTCAGTAGGCTTAATCTCATTTCCTTGATTTCTGGGTAAACATATATAAATGGATCCACAAGTTTACACCAATGAGATCAACTGCTTATGGTATTATGTCTACAACGTACATGTTTAGACTTTCCATTACATGTGACTTAGTATCTTTTCAAATTTAGCTAGTCAATGATCGATTCATTTGATAGATACACATTGTCACCACCAAGAAATCCTTTCATGAAGCTACATGTTTCTCATTAGCTTTATCTAAAGCATTTTCAACACGATTGGAGGATTTCTATCAAACCGTTACACTAGTCAATCATATTCACTAATGGATTTCATACATAGGTACTCAATATCATCATTAAAGCATTGCAATGCATTCGAACTTTATAAATATTCTCAAATATTCCATTTGTTCTTGTATATCCAAACAACCTTCATGATCGACTTTCATCCCATTTTATCCACTTTAGGGCTTTCATCCCTTTTCATCCACTTTAGACTTAGTGTATATCATAGCATCGCAATATCCTTCCAAAACCGCAGGATATCTTGTGAAATGTAATCTATAGGTCATGGTATATTTCAAATACGTAAGGACCTCAATCGATGCCACCCAATAATCATGGTCTGGATTATTCGTGAATTTACCAAGTTTATTCACAACAAAAGCATTATCCGATCGAGTGCAGTTCGTAATATACATTATAATGCTAATTACTCATGAATATCTCGGTTATGACACGCTTTCACCCTTATTTTCACCAAGTGTAAACTTGTGTCAATGGGGATTTTGCTGAACTTTCCTTTAATACTTCAAACTTTTTAAATATTTTCTCAATATAATGAGATTGGGAAAGTACAATTTCTTTTGATTTTTATTTCTAGTATTACCTATGCCACACCTATGTCTTTCATGTCGTAATGTTTCGTAATCATTTTCTTGGTGTTTAGCACCACTTCGTGACTATTGCCTATCATCAACATATCGTCTACATATAGACACACAATCACATAGGCATCTAGTATATTTTCCATGTATACACACTTGTTGCATTCATTTATATTGAACTCGTTTGATAACATCGTTTTGTCAAACTTTTAGTGTCATTGCTTATGAACCATATAAGAACTCAACAAGTTTACAAACTTTATGACTTTTACTTGGAAACACATTCAGGTTGTTCCATGTATATCTCTTCTTCTAACTCACCATTTATAAATCCCATTTTCACATCCATTCAGTAAATTTCAAGGTTATGTATTGTCGCAGTTACAATTAGTAACATTATCGAAGTAATTCTAGTCACGGGTGAGTAGGTAAAGAAGTCAAATCCTTCTTCTTGCATATATCCTTTGGAAACCAATCTAACCTTATATTTGTCAATGAATGTATCATGTTTTAATCCATTTACACCCTAAAGGCTTATTTTCGGGAGGTATATCTACCAATTCCCATGCATGAATTTGCATTATAGAATTTATCTTACTATTGATAGCTTCCTTCCAATGCGGTGTTTTCGGAATAGACAATATTGTTTTTTCAGAAGTCTTTGGGTCATTTTCTATTATATATGTTAGCAAATTAGGACCAAACGAAGTGGATGTTCTAGCCCTCTTGCTACGCCTTGGTTCTTCCTCATTTGAAGATACATTTGTAGTTATATATGTTCTGTTATTCAACTTATATTTTCCTTATTTTTGCAAGGAAACACATTCTCAAAGAATATCAATTCCTTGACTCAATTATGGTACCCTCGTGTACATTCAATTTGTGTATGAGGAGACGATGTGTACTACTATTATTGGTGTATACAATAAATATACAATCAATCGTTTTGGGACCGATTTTTATTTGTTTAGGCTTAGGAACCTCAACCTTTACCAAACACCCCCACACATTTAAGTGTTAGTAGGAAGGAAGATGACAATTCCATATCTCATATGGTGTCTCTTCCATTTTTTTGAGAGGTACAGAAAAGTGTAACATTAAACTAGGTTACCCTCCACAATTCCTAAATTAGGGTTATATATTCAAGTAGTAACGTTATACCCACACGACTTGAACTTTTCACATAAGTTCTCAAGCATTTATGATAACCTCCATATTTTTGGGTTATTCTTGAACTTAGAGTTTATTAACTCTTTCATGGTTCCATCCATTTATCCATATCAAATGCTCTAGTGGTCGTCAACTTACACAAATGGAAATAATTTTTCATTCAAAATTGTACTTCAATCAACCATATTAATTTGATCATTCAAATTAAATCAAGGTCATCGCATAGACCAATAACGCTTTCAAACCATATACCAACTGAATTGGTTCCATGATTGAAGTCAAATTCAACAATAAAGAAAACTAAGCATCTTCAACTATGTACGACTTTCATATTTGTGACATTTCACGAATAATATTATTCATGTCAAATGGTAAGGTACATTTCACCTTACTCATCATATTCAAATTTGAATGAATAAATCGATCAGAGGTTGACAAATTATGTTCTTAAAGTCACAAGTTACAAAAGGGCATACCTCTTGGAATTAATCCTAAAATATTTCATATTATTCTTCACAATTTTCGCATAACATAGTTTTTATTCTTTACAAATGAATGTCATTTTACAATTATTATTTTCAAGGATATCCAGCACCACCGCCAACTATAGATATCGTTTATGTTCTATAAAATATTTTCATATCCCAATAATTGAGCAAGCAATTTAAACTTTAAAATAATTAGGACAAAATCACTTTTTGTCATACTCTTATGCAACTATAATTTTGCATAAGTCATTTAATTTAATTTCATAGAATTAATTGAGGCTATCATCATTAATCAAGGTTTGTATAATTTTCAAACCAAAATCAATGGACATATATCGGATTTACAACATATCGTATTGACACATATCGTATATATCACTTACCAGATTGACGCGTATAGTATCTGTCGCTTACCGTATATACGACTTACAGTATATGCACATACCGTATTTGTTGCTTACCATATTTGCAGTATACTCTATATGCATATACCGGATTTGTATATGCTGACCAAAAAGCCTCCAAAATCCAAACATTTGTATGGATTCACCAAGATTAGAGCCCACTTCCAACATCATTGGTGGACACCAAACCATGCCTCTTCATATAAATAATATTTTCAAATGTTCTCCAAAGGGAAATGCGTATTTTCCTTTCTTACACGTGATTGTCCACTAGCTTAATTATTGAACATGCACCTTTCCATTGAAAAGTCACGTCCATCCAAATATTTCCTCCCATGGCAGTTACAAAATATATAATGGGACATTAAAATTTTCGAGAGGAAATTACTAATTATGTGAATCACAATCAAAATCATGAATTGCATTAAACAAGTATTCAATGAACCTTTATTTCACGTGCAATAATTTGGAGTCCATACCACTTCCAAATTAATTCATAGACATTCATTTCCAATTTTTCGGGTTATGACCATGAAGACAATAAGGAAATTTCATGGCATTTACGAAAGCTTAAAATGAACAAACACGCTCTTTCATTTAAACAATAATTATCATCATTAAATTCATATAAAGTATAAACACAAGAATTCCAAAAGGGTAACACGATTTCAGAAATAAACTGCCTTTAAAATTCTGCATATATGTTCTTGGTCACCATTTGACCGTCCAATTACAGTAACCTCATCTACATTAAATCCACACGCCTTTTATTTTGTACAAGCATTATAACAGTCGGCAATTAATTACACGAGTGTTCCAGAATGTACAAAATTCAAATATGCACAAATTCATCACTTCATCATGTAAGCATCGATTTACATGCACGACAGTTTTAGTGTCACGAATTCATCTTCATAGATTCATAACGTTAGTTAATAAATATGCAATGGACACATTCATTTCAGCAAATGGCAGATATTTTTGGCCTTTCTGGATCCACACCAAATAGATAATAAATGGAATTGCACCGTTTCAATACCGTAAGTAAAAAACCAGGATTCAACAATTTGAATGAAAAACCATTAATCACTAAAACTGCCGCATGGTCTTGTCCAAAACCAACTATCACTTCCAGTTATGCATTAGCAATTATAATACTTTAATTTCCAAGGTAAATGTTCACGAAATTATTTCCTTTCTATTTAAAACTATTACAAGTGTACGGTTCGTTAACAAGTAATAAATTGGAATATTAAGCTCCGAATATCGTCCTACAGAGATCGAGTAGTTCAATTTTATCTACCTTAGCCTTAATCGAAACGAATTTATCAATATAGGAATTTATTCTTAGAAAAACCCTAATTTAGCTAAATGACTTGATTATGCAAACTATGCGTTTAAAAATGATGATTGAATGCAAAATTGATTGTATTCAATAAAATTAGAAAACACTAGGATCAGGAATTCCTATGTAATAATCATTTAAAACCCTAATTTCACAATCTGACAACACAATTTGATTATTGATTACTCAATGCTTCTAAGTCTATCCAACACACTCTCTCGAGCAATATTGAACATATTCTTATGTACCACCAGCCTATATTTCTATGACGGATGCATATACATAAGAATGTATGGGATTTTATGAGCAATTAAAGAATCAAGCAAAGCATAGAGGTATATTTCTATCCTCTATCGGATCCTACGATGATCTATACCTTGTCAAATCTATTTTCCTTATCTTGAATGTAAGAAATAAATCACTACACATCACATAATTGCGTGCACTCAATCATGGACAAAATTAATGTATATAAATCATTCAAATAATCAAATATAAGTTTAATTATCATTGTAAAAATTAAAATCTAAAGAGCATATTATATAGTTAATCGATCTCCTAGCATGAGAAAAATTTAGCCTTCCATTAAGAATCTAAAGGAATACATGAAGTCTTGAAAATAAAATATCACCAGATATTGAAATTTGATGAAATTTTGATATTCTTCGTGAAATTCCTTGTTGATCTCCCTCAATTTGGTCTCCAAGAAGTGTTTTGTTCTCCTTCAATGCGTTCTTCCCTAATTCTGACGAGTCTAGGCTATTATATCCTGTAAAAATCGAAGTTCGAAAGAGTTTTATTGAGAAACGGAAACTGCAGAATTGACCAAGAATTTTACATCATGTGGCCGCATGATTGAACCTAATTTGAGGTTCGAATTCCCTGTTGGGGACTGTGCGGCCGCATGGAAATAACACCATGTGACCGCATGGTCTAATGAACTTCCATTTTGTGTCGTTTTAGTCTCCAAACTCAATCTTCTTATTTGTTGACCTCATTTTCTTGACTATTTTGTTCCATCATCTCATATTAACCTCCAATAAGTACTTGGCACTATCAAATTCCTCAATTGCTCCTTTAATTCATCTTTTGGTTATCTGCACTTTGGTCCCTAAACTATCATTTTGATTCATTTTGGTCCTTTTTGCTTCTTTTTCTCGTGAATTCCATTAAGTCTATCAAAAAACCCTACAATCCAAGAATCAAACAAATTTATGTCACATTTCAAACACTTTACTCATATTTTAGTCATGTTTGTAAGTTATATAAGTGCATAAAAACGCACTTATCAGTAAATAGCAATTTCCAATCATTAGAGCAAATGATCACCCATGTGTTTCCAGCAATTATTAAATTTGATTTGGGAGCCTTTAGCGAAACCATATATACAAAGAAAACATCCACATGAGGTAAGATAAATTCAAAGTTATGCACTATCTTGATTCTCAGATTTTTCTGCATTTTGACAAATTTAATTTGGAGAGTATTATATTATTCTCTCCATGTATTACATATTCATATGCCATTAATTACTGAACAATCACCAACACCAGTGAATCAGTGGTTGGTATATGCGGTTATAATAAAATGACTAGAATCATTCATTTACATCTTTTCATGTTAAATATTTTGCAGAATTTATTATGCACAAATTCGATTTTGATATTCTGGGCAGATTTTTCATAGAATATAAAATTCACAACAAGCACCAAAAATTCATTTTAAAATTGTTGGAGAAATTACACCAAAAATTGTGCATATTATATTCACAAAAATCACACTATTTATTTGCGTGAAATCGAAACGTAATTTCGACTTACCGAGATGAGATTTGAGAAGACAAAATAAGAATTTATCAAATCCGAATGTATCAATATGGATTCATCCCTTTCGATTCTTGAATGAAAGCAAATCGTTCTTTAGATCGAACCTTGCAACATAAACATATAAACAATGTTAATCAGTTTCTGAAATCAAAGTATAATAAAAGAAATTAGAAAATGAGACAAGAGAATGCAAGTGATGGATTTTAGGCTGAGACAAGTGTTAGACACATTGTTCTTAAGATAAATTTGCCTCGTATCGGTGCTAACGATTTTTCTGCAATCATCTCTTAAGGTACAACGACCACGTCGAGCCATATGAGCACTCCATATGACTTCGACCAACGAACTCGAATGAAATTCCCTCTCTAACATGACCATGATTTTGATGCAAGATGGAATTGCTTCTATAAAGTATTTTATACAACTTGACATGAAAGAATAATTTATACATGGAATGAAAATAAAAGTCCAAATGGTCCTATATATAGAACTTGAATGGTGGTAGGTGAAGGGACACACCCCAAACTTTAATTTCCCTCAAATAGGACCGTATTTCTCATTCATATACAAATTGGTCATCAACCAATTTCCAACACTGCAAAAATTGTCGCTTTAAGAAAAAAACTGTAAATTACAGTTTATTTATTTTTTTGATGCGTATGTAATTTTGGAACAAATTACCGTGTATGCAATTTTTTGACATGTATATAATTTTTTCGTAGGTAAAATTTGTTACGTTTAATATAGTAGCTTATAGTTTAAGTTATTCTTGTTGCATTGTATGTAGTGTTTTGAAATTGGAACTCACGCAGTTACAATATATGTAATTTTTTAAAATTGGAACTTTCAATATTCGTTAAATCCTATTATAAAGTGCTACAATGATTGTGATTTATGCTCTATTCTTGTTACGTTATATGTAGTGTTTTGAAGTTGTAACTTACATTCTGCATTAATCATGTTGTTGTAAAGTATGTAATTTTTTAGAATTGTGACTTTCAGTATTAGAGTGTTGATCTTTGTTATGGTGTATGTTCGTTTTTCAAAATTAAACACCACACAAAAACTTTTTATAATCCATGGTGGTTACCAGTGTTCTCCCCGTGATTGGTAGTTGCTGGCTTGGAATAGGATTATATTAGAATGAAACTCCGTGTTATTAATCCACTTAGAAAAGAGGCATTTATTTTTACGGAAGAATACATAATTACAAAGATTTCAAGAAACACCTTTAAACTATAAAAAACTTTAAAAAAAAAATGTTTCATAAACTAGGTGATCACATTTGTGATCTCCTAGTAACAAGCCAAGCTCACAAGAACATGCCAATATCACAATAAACACAGATATTTCATCAGAGTCATAAGCCGTATAAGGTCAAAGTAACTAAGAAAAATTATTAGTCATAATTACAAATTTAATTGTAATCACACTTTTTTGGTCATATGTTATTTATCAATAACAAATTATTCATTTTATCAATCACACATTATTTATTGGTAACATAATTTATCCATTTTATTGATCACAATTATCTAAATAATTGATCACAAAAGCTTTGCATCCCACGCCACTCCAATCTACCATGGCCAACATGAACATCACTACCCACATGCACCACCATCATCACTAACAAAATCATCATTTGCAAAATGACCCCGAATCTAAAATTGTAAGTAGATGCCTGCAATTGTACAAATTACAGCAGAGGCTCCCATCCCCAGTCCTCACCTAAACTCTAATTTCCCCCTTCTCCTTTGCTTTGCAGTGTCGACACCTACCGACGTCATGTCTAACAGCACATGATGCGCCATCTCAAGGCGTATCACGTGTTGCAATAGCGTAGAGCGTTGTCATTGTAATAGCATGGCATGTTGCTAATTGTAGCAACAATGCGAGAAACTATTGATGGCTATGGCAGCGAGCACTAGCGTTGGACGATGGTGGTTGCGGCGCGACAATTGTGGTGGCGTGGGTGTGATTGTGATTTGACGAGTGGGTAAAAGAATAAATAATAATTTTTGGGTCGGTAAGGGGTGAGATACACATGATTTTTTGGAAATAAAAATTGTTTCACCTTATTTTTAAAATAATAAATCAAAAAGTAGGTGTGAGTGTAAATTTCACTTATTTTTATATGGATTTGACTAAAGTATAGGGCCTAAGTATTCTCTAAAAGGGTAATAGCACAAAACATCATTATCTTTCATTTTTTAGCATTTTCTCCTATATTTTCACATTTCATCGCGAAAAATGATATTTTCATCCAATTTTTCAATAAAAAAATGTAAAATAACAAATTGTAATTATACTGCCAAAATTTTTAAAAAACTACAAATAAGTCCAAATAAATTACTAAAGGGGGTAGTTAGCACAAAACATCCACGCCTTTCAATATTATTGTTCAAAACGTCCATAAAAACATATGTACCTTTCATTTTTTGGCATTTCACCTTTATTTCACATTACACTGAGAAAATCATTATTTTTATTCATTTTCTCAACTAAAAGCTGTAAAATGACAAATATTCAATTTGTTTAAGATTGAAAATTCCAAAAAAAAAAAAAATAATAATAATAAATAAGAATGATGATTTTTGCAATGAAATGTGAAAATTTCAAAAAATGAAAAGTATGAACGTTTTGTAGAATAATATTAAAAGGTAGAGACGTTTTGTACTAATTATCCTTTTAATGGTTTTTTTGGACTCATTTGCAATTTTTAAAAGGTTTGAGAGTATAATTACAGTTTGTTCTTTAATTTTTCTGTTATTTTCCTTTTTGTTTTATTTAAATAGGAAGATATGTTTATCGTTATACATTTTTTTATATTGAGAAATATGATGAAAATATATTTTCTGTGATGAAGAGTGAAAATGTAAAAAAAAAATAAAAATATTTTGTGCTAATTACTCTAAAATAACAACGAAGATTCAACCAATTGAGTTGGATTTCGTGTAAAAGTTATGAATACTAGTTATTCATAATTTTTATTGTGGACATATGTCTATGTGCATGTAACAGTTCAGTAGCCCTACTTTTTAGCTGTCGAGATCTTGAAATTTGAAAGAATTTCTTCATTGAGCCCCCAAACTCCACCCCCATCACAACAAAAGAAAAAAAATAAAATAAGCCCATGTTTGATCCCAATTAAAATAAATTACATTACATTTCATTTTTCTTTATTTTTTTTTTCAACCATACAATCTTTCATAAAATAATATTACACATAAATTGAAAATTTTCCTTTCTTTTTTAACCACTCATTTTTAAAAAAAAAAATACTATTACACCCATTTTTATTTCAACAAAATGGGGGCCGAACAGGCCAAAGTGAATTGTCGTTTTCCAAGCACAATATGATCATGTCGCAACGTACAAACCATTTGTCAATTCCCACCAAGAATTAGAAAACCAATTTTACTTTTTGAAGGTACTTGAATGTTAAAAAGAAAAAGACAAAAAAGTAAAAAAAAAAAAAAAGTGCAGAAAATGACCAAAATGGATATTAAAGCTAACAAAATTTGAAGAGAAAGAAAAGGAAAGGAAAAGGACAAGGAATCGACAAAGCCGTACGGGCCATGGCAGTATATAAATTCAAGCAGAAGTAACCAGATAATACGTCGTCTCCACCTACTCCCTCATTGCGTACAAGAAAGCCAGGAAAATAATCTACAAACGGTTAAGCAAATTGAGCCTCATTATTGAGGTCGTCTATGTTAATCATTTTCTGACACCCTATTTGGTAATGCTGAGTCATTTCTAATTCTGCACCAAATTTTACATCAAATTTTATACCAAATATTGCATCAAATTAAAATTCATCTCCAACCATTACACCAAAAATTACACCAAATAAACAGTGTTTAACCATTTTTTTCACTTTTTTTATTCTTTATAATTTATTTATTTGGAATATTATTCATTTAATACTTTCATAAATACATAAATTACTAAATAAATAATTACGTTAAATTGCGGAAAAGATTAAATTCACTAATAAATATAAAAAACATAGAACAATTAATAAAAATATTACAACAACGAAAATATGAAATCATGACATCAGAAAATAATACAATGCATTTCGAATTTGGATAGACGATATTACGAAGTCGCTAAATTTTTACAATTTAATTCTCATAATTCATATGTTCATCCCACAAATGATCGATTAATGCATTTAGAAGTGCAATGTGAGTTTCTTTATTATTGATTTGTCTATGACGAACAAGGAATTCCTGAAAATGTCGATTTTCGTCTTCAACCAACTCAATTTCTGGACTTGACGCTTCCATCCATTCTTGAAATGGTGCATCAACATTACGTTCGTCCTCGATAATCATGTTATACATTATTATGCATGTAGTCATGATATCATGTAATACTTGTTTTTCCCAAAACATTGCGGGTCCTTTCGTTTTTGCAAACTTCGATTGTAGAACACCAAATGCACGTTCCACATCTTTTCTACACGCTTCTTGTTTCAGAGCAAATAAATTTTTTTTAGGACCACGCGGCTCATAAAAATAAAATTAGATTATCATATGTATGTCGCTATTTAATATATTTCGTGTTAACTTTAATAAATAATCGTATTTGATATATTTTAAATTGTTTTCGTCTTTTAATTAATTTATTAATTATTATGTCTTACATTTAAAATTTATTCTAAAATGCAAATAATAATAATAATAATAATAATAATTTATTATATTAAAAAATATATAGCACAAATGACATAAATACCCTTAACAAATTTATTTGGG
>NC_036258.1:5466456-5471824 GCF_002742605.1 Olea europaea var. sylvestris | reverse complement strand
AGAAATGAGAATTGGATATTGTATAAATTATATATAAAAATTGTACAACTATCAACACAACACAAGAGAGTTGAGAGTGAATTGTAGAAAATTTTGTGGCTAAATGTCACTATTTATAGAAGAAGAGGGAAAAAATAAAAATTAAAAATTAAAGGACCGAAACGGTCACTGAAAAAATTCAGTGACCGTTAACGATCATAAATTATAAAAAAAAAAATTTAGGGATCGAAACAGTTACTGAAAAAGTGATTGTTTCGGTCGTAGCTCGTGGCTCGTTTAATTCGCGAGCCGCTCGGCTCGCCCACCGAACCGGCCCACTTACGAGCCCGAGCCGACGAGCCGCTCGGCCCATTTGTTATCCCTATCTCTGATATCATATAAGCTCAACTTTGATGACGATTTACTCTTTCAAGAACTTTGAATTTAATATGTAAAGACCACTATGATTTGGCTTCGGCTATTTGCCGGTGAAAACTTCACTAATTACGAATATGCTCGAGTTCTTATATATTTTACTTTTAAATTTACAGTATTTATTTTCTTCTCCAAATGGAGAAAGTAGGACGAGTCACGTCGAGTTGCTTGAGGCTTGCTTGATCGAAGTGACTCATTTCGATCCACGAACTCATCCTTTTGTGGGATGAGTTGAATTGGCTCGCAAGTCTCTCATAACATGCCAATTTTATTTTAATTTTTAATGAAATTATATTTTTCACTCATTTAGACTTATCTTCATCGAAGAAAGAAAACGAGCTGTGAGTGATCGGATTAAATGACAAGAAAGACGATGATCTTTTCGTTATTTCTTAATGACCCGCACAAGTGAATCACTACTCGTCTCGCACCTGCCGCCCACCTACGAAGTAAGATGACTAGCGGCTCGTTCATTTCCCACCCTACTCTTGTCCCAGATAATACTCTATAGCAATCTAGCAAAAAGTCGATCTTACTTCATCCCATAACATTTTCACCACACAATCTTTTTCAATAGTAAAATCATACTCACTAGTTGCATAGACGAGTAATTATTTACGAGCCACGAGAAGCATCTCAGAGCATGTTTAGGATGACTTATCTTAAATTTAAATTTCAAATGTATGACTCATGTTGATTTATTTTGAAAGTTAGTTCACAATAAAAATAAATCACATATTTATTACTTATCTTTAGGATATATCATCCCAACATGCTCAAATTTATTTATGCAAAGAACAATTTCATAAGTGCAGGAAATTATTGATAGAAATGATACACATGTTGTGTTGACAGTATCTGTATGATGCATTTCTTAATTTGTTGTATCAAAAATAAATAAAAAACTACCAGGTATCTTTCTGTTAAAATTCTATCTAAATTTTGTTTTGGGAAAATTGCAGCTAATGTACCAAACATTTTGTTTATTAGCAGACTTTGCCCAAACCTTTCATTTGTGCCACCGTGAGTACCAAACCTTTAAAAAATATGTAGCTCAAGTCGAAATTGACGATTTCCGTTTGTTTGACCACAAAAATCGTCAATTGATCCCAAAAATTAAAAATTTAATTATTTTTCCAAAATAAGGTAAGGGCATTTTGGGTAAAACACATATTTCCTATTAAATCAAAAAAAAAAAAATAAATAAAACCACTGCCCATCCCCATCTCCTTCTTCCCCAAATTAAAACCACTCCATCCAACCACCACATTCATCACTGGTAGCCACCACTACCTACCGGCATCACCACCACTGCCCACCCAACAATACTCAGAATATTTCAACATTCCTAGATCAGATTGGAACTTTAATATTTCAAATATCAATTTTTTTATATTAATTATTTAATTTATAAACTAACCCTAACTCCCCTCCACCCCCAAATAATTTTCCACAAACCCATTCCGTCTCTACGTCTCGTCGCTCTAGTCTCTCTCGCCTGTGAAGAATGGGCGGTGCAGAACCATCGTATTCGGTCACAACCTAGCGCTGTTTCAGTGAGGCACCATTGATGGTTGTGAGGCGGTGTTGGCGTAGCGACGAGGTGGTGTCGGATTTTTGGTTCTGGATTCGTGTTTTGGATCAGTGGTTGTCGGTGTGGTTGGTGGTTGGGTATGGTTGGATTTGTGTTTTGGAACTATGGTTGCGGATTGGTTGTTGTCACTGTCATTGGCGATGCGATGCGATGCGGTTGATGGTTGTGATGTGGGTTGGTGGTTGTGGTGCAGTGGCTGTGATGGTTTTGGTTGTGTTGTGTGGTGCGGTGTAGTGTAGTGGTCATGGCGATAGACGACGGTTTCTGTTGTGTGGTACAGTGTAGCGGTCTTGGCGGTAAACTGGAGATGTAGCCTAATTTGATGAGTATTGTTGGGTGGGCAGTGGTGGTGATGCCGGTGAGTGGTGGTGGCTGCCGGCGATGAATGTGGTGTTTGGGTGGAGTGATTTTGATTTGGGGAAGAAAAAGATGGGGATGGGCTGTGGTTTTATTTTTATTTTTTTAATTTTTGATTTAATAGGAAATATGCGTTTTTATTCAAAATGTCCTTACTTTATTTTGGGGAAATAATTAAATTTTTAATTTTTGGGGTCAATTGACGATTTTTATGGTCAAACAGACAGAAATCGTCAATATCGATTTGAACTGCACATTTTTTAAAGGTTTGGTACTTACGGTGGCACAAACGAAAGGTTTGGGCAAAGTCTGCTAATAAACGAAAGGTTTGGTACCTCGACTACAATTTTCCCTTTTGTTTTTTATACTTGTAGCAAAACTGTTTAATTAGAAATCTCCATTGGCTTCCAAAATCTAAGGTTTTGTTTGTCTACTATTTTTTCACATTTTACCACATTACTTTTTCTATAATAATCATTTTCAACTACACATTCTCATTAAAATAATATTACACGTAAATCAAAACTTTTTATTCCTTTTTAACCACACATTTCAATATCAATCATTATTCAATAATACATTACTCACAAATTATGGGACACAAACAAGCACTAAATATTAAGCATTTGTTTAATTTCCAGTATTTTCAAAATATAGTTTTCTCTTTGTCTCTCTCTTTTTTCATTTCAATCACACATTTTTCAATAAACTAATATTACACGCAAGTCCAAAAAAAATTTCTTATTTTTTTAATTACACATTTTTCATCCAAGTGGAAGCCCTAAACCTAAAGACAAAGACATAAGCCACTTGCTTTCAACTTGTACTATTTACTATTTCAAAATACATTCTTAACCAAAAAATAGGAACAAACAGGTCCTAAGATTCAATTTAAATTATTTTTTGAATATGATTTTTGGACAATTTATTCTATACTTTCAGAATATCAATTGCAATTATGTTCCCACGGTTTGTCCGAAACCCTACTCACAGTACCGAAATCGTGGGTCACACGTCGGACTAATAATCAAGAACTTCCTAGTTGGCGACCACTTATCACTACATTAATCATTAATGAAACAATAAACTAGTAAGGAAATATCACTATTAGCCCTCAACTCTTGTTTCAATAGCAAGTTACTCTTCAAACTTTCAAAAAGAGCAAATTGATCTTCAATCTTCCATTGCGGTGACACAATTTTGAATTCACCTAGTATAAAAAATAATAAAATCCTTGTCTCGAAAACCATTCTTACATTTTCAATTCATTACATGTGAATGTCCTTGATTGAAGTCTAGAATTCTGAAGCAATGAATGTCCTAATGAGGGTCACATGACAAGTTGTTGCAAATTTGGATGATTTCCAACTTTTCATCATTAGATATGGATTATGCTTACACAACTAATAATTGAGAACAAACTCGCTATATTTTACAAGATAAGAATCAACTTGTTCATGAGACAATACATTAGGGACCAAGAGTGAATTTTTTCCTAAACTAAGAAAAAACACTCAGAATTTAAGATTACTGTCTGAATCTCTCTCTCTCCGTGTTCTTCGAATCTACCAAGTAACTCTCCACCGACAGAATTTTACAATTTTTATAGAAACTCCATCTCATTTTGGTAAATGACCTTAATGTGGTCCTCCCAAGATTCTATTTTCCTTCAATAATCCCTCAAAAATTTCTTTTTGTTATGGATTCAAGAAAATACCCAATCAGGTTCTTAGATTAATTATTCCTTTAAATCCCTTGAAAAGAACCCACGATTCTTGATTTCCAGTTTTATATTCGCCACCACGAATCGGTGTTTAGCTAGAAACCCATTATGCTAGATCGGGTCCTCAGCCCCCGCCGTGCGCGGCAATTCCAGAGGCTTATACGGAATGGGAAGATTACACTTCTTTGCCTTTTCCTTACAGTAATTGTTTTGCGCGGAAATCTGGGCGCCGGAAAATTTGGCACGCCGGAGAAGGACCTTGACGAGATCCGGGAAACGTTTTCTTACATCCGCCGGCGGTCAGAACCCCGCCGCGTGCTGGAAGAGGCGGAGAATGTTCAAAAATCCAGTTCAGCAAGTGATAGTATGGAAAAAGGGAGTAACAATTATGCGGAATTTGATATAAGAAAGATCTTGAAGGATGAAGATGATGGGATTGAAGAATTTAAGAGGGATCTTTCGCAGCCGTACAGCCTCGGCCCAAAGATTTCAGATTGGGATCAGCAAAGAGGTGAGTGGTTGAAAAACAACCCAAATTTTCCGAATTTTATTGCTCCTAATAAGCCTAGAGTGTTGTTAGTTACTGGGTCATCCCCGAAGCCATGTGAGAATCCTGTGGGGGATCATTACTTGTTGAAGTCTATAAAGAATAAGATTGATTATTGTAGGCTACATGGTATTGAGATTTTTTATAATATGGCTTTGCTTGATGCGGAAATGGCTGGGTTTTGGGCAAAACTACCTTTGATTAGGAAGCTGTTGTTGTCGCATCCGGAGGTGGAATTCTTGTGGTGGATGGATAGTGATGCGATGTTCACGGATATGGTGTTCGAGGTGCCATGGGAGAGGTATAAAGATCATAATTTTGTGATGCACGGGTGGAATGAGATGGTTTACGATCAAAAGAACTGGATTGGATTGAATACGGGAAGTTTCTTGTTGAGGAATTGCCAATGGTCTTTAGATATTCTTGATACTTGGGCACCAATGGGGCCGAAAGGCAAGATTAGGGAGGAGGCCGGTAAACTCTTGACTCGGGAGCTCAAGGATCGGCCTGTTTTCGAAGCTGATGATCAGTCTGCAATGGTGTATATATTGGCAACTCAAAAGGATAAGTGGGGTGATAAGGTTTATCTTGAAAATGCATATTATTTGCACGGTTATTGGGGCATTTTGGTGGACCGGTATGAGGAAATGATCGAGAATTATCATCCTGGCCTTGGCGATCATCGGTGGCCCCTTGTTACTCACTTTGTGGGTTGCAAGCCTTGTGGGAAGTT
>NC_036258.1:5457802-5462482 GCF_002742605.1 Olea europaea var. sylvestris | reverse complement strand
AAGCTCCACAGTTCGCAAAATGGATGAAGTTTTGAAAATACAAACTTTAATATATAAAAATGAAGGTGCCATATGGATTTAAACCTTTACATGGTGAAAATGTCTCAAAAGTTGATCAAGGTAGTTTGGGCGAGCTTTGAACGGACATGTGAATAAGTTATGTGTCTTTTATCCTAGATTTTCATAAATGTTTTAAATAGCTAAGAAAACCATCATAAAGACTGTACGATCCTAATATATAAAGAGGTCGACCTATCTAAAATACTCATGTAGTTTAAAGTATTCTGACACACTAAATTTTCATGAATGTTTTTAGTTAGCTAAGTTACTCTAGAGATGCCACCATCCCTAACATTCATGTAGGTAAATTTATCTAGAATGACTCTAGAGATGACACCATCCCTAACATTCATGTAAGTCAATTTATCTAGAATGCTCGTGTAACTAAATATTCCATGAAGATAAATAATGGCAACAAAAAGGTATTTAAACAAAAGGTAATGATTCTAAAAGAGAATGTAAATTGTCCTTTAAGTCGACATTTGCAATAAAAGATATATTAATAAAACATTTCATTTTCTAATTGAAAGGAAGCAATCTCAAAAATCAACCTTAATAAATTCAAAAGAAAAAATAACTATCTAAAAGATATTTGTCTTTGTCCTTCGCCGTATCTTTGCTCCATCCTCAAATTTGATATCAACAAAGGTTATCGAACAACTCCAAGTCTCCAACATAACAAATTCCATAGCAAAAATTTCAAAACGATGACATTGGGCCACTGCAAATTCGATTTAACGTCCTAAGATTGTTGATGAGATATTGTTAAGTATCACAATGAAGTCCTAAAGTTAGTACAAGAACGTAGTAGAGGAAGAAGTTGGTAGATGTAGAAATCTCAAACTACATCAGATCCGACTGAAGGCATATTATATTGCATTTTTTAAGACGTTATTTTTCCTACAAATACAGTGATATACTTAACACAAATACACTTTCCAAATATAATGAAAACGAATATTATATATGTTATGCATCAACAAAGACAACCTGAACTCCAAAGACTTATAGATCTATATATTCAAGATCTATGCTCTTATCCCCCAAAATAATAAAGTATAAACAATTTTTTGTAGGAAATTGATGCAAATGATGAATTTAATATGGTGGAAAATTTAAAGGAATATGTGAACATTAATTTGGCACATCTCAACTCTCAATCAAATGAAAATTATACAGGATTCTGCTATATATGTACATCAGTGATTATATAATGTGTTACATAATGTCACATAGTACTCAACCATTTGTTAATTTAAGCCCATGTTTGGCTCCCATTTTTGGTAATGAAAATGGGGGGAATAGTGTTTTGTAGAAAAAATGAGTGGTTGAAAAAGAAGAATTTTTTTTTTATTTACGTGTAATATTATTTTATGGAAGATTGTGTGGTTGAAAATAGAAGAGAGAAAAATAGAATGTAATGGAATGTAATTTAATGGGGATCAAACATGGGCTAAAATACAATCAAATTTTTCATTCAATCTTTTTCCTCCACATTATATTATATAGGGTCTGTTCAATAGTGATTATGAGAATCTAATTTTTTTTATCGTTAAAGAGAAAAGTGGGTCACACAATGAATGAAAAAGTAAAAAATGAAGGCTGGAATAGTGAAATAAAAGTCAAAAAAATTATTTTTTGGATGAAAATTGCTATCAAATGGGACTATGTAATCTCTTATGTATAATTTTGATGTATAAATAGCAAAATTCAATTATATATAGGGTTGAACATTTCTTTAAATCTTTTGAAATAAATACAAAAGGAAAAATTGGATCAAATCAAATTTTGGTCCTATTCGATAGAAATTTTGAGAATCAATTTTTTGACCATTGGATCAATCTTTAAGTAAAGATGTAAAAAGTGATGACTAATTTACGAAAGTAACAATAAAAAAAAATTGATATCAGGACCAAGCAATAGGCTTTATTTGTTCGGTTCAGTGATAGCGATCATACCCCTGACATAGTGACATAACGCCTCCAAAATATCGCAGCAGAACCTTTATATTCTCTCACTAAAAGATCTCCTCTCTGTCTCTCACGCACTCTTCTTTTCGCTCTCACTAGTCTCAGCCTAAACCCTAATTCTCTCTCTCCTTTCTCTATATATTCTCGAGCATATACAGAGGCAGCACAAATCATATTTCATATTTGTTTATAATTTGAGCCAATGGATGTTTTAGCAGGGCAGAATAAGCAGAAAGAGCAAGACTTTTTGGTGGCTTCAATTTCGCAGCTTTCGATTTTGAACAGTACTTCACCGCGGGTGGTTGCAAAATTCCACTACGATTCTGGAGTTGCGGAGCTCCGTTTCGACCCGGAATCCGACCCGAATGGCTCTGTTCACTTCGATCTCCACACTTCTCGGGTCAGCATGACTGCTTATTTTTGTGTATTTTAATTTGTGGTTTTTGGTTATATTACATTTGATTTTTGGGTTTTAGTTTGGTTTGAACTTCGTGAAGAAAAATGTAGTACAAGATGAGGAGTCTCTAAATAAATTTTGTACGGTCATCTGTGATGTTTTTAACGTAGCATTTTGTATTTTATTTATTGTTTTTGATGATTTCTTTTTTTTTTTTTTTTTGTGGATTAAAATGGGTATGTTATTGATGATTTATTAGAGCATCTCCAACCAATCCTCATTGCACTATAATTCACCAAATTGCACCAAATTTTTGATGCAAATCTCCTCCAACCCATTGCACCATTATGCACTAAAATGGTTAAATACCTTTTTACCCTTCTCTTCCAACTTGCACCAATCTTTGCTAAGGGTATATTTGTCAATTTCGTCAAAAAATAAATTTTAATTCTAAATTTAATTGTATTATTATTACTGTTGTCGCCGCCGCTGTAGCAGCATTATTGTTGCTGCTGCTGTAATCAATTTTAATCATTTAATCAATAATAATTAATTGTGAATACTATTTCAACTTTGTAATATCATGATATTGCCATTCAAAAATGTATTACACTCTTTTTTTAATATTATGATTTAATAATTTCTTAATTGTTGTATTTCTATTAATTGTATTTTTTTAAATTTATCAATGAATTCAATATTTTTGTTAATTAAATGTAATTATTTATTTAATAATTTATGTAGTACAAAAATAAATAAATAAATAATTTTTGAAATAAATAAATTGTTAAGAATTAAAAAATGAAGAAAATTATTGAACTATATTTATTTAATACAACTTTTGGTGTAATGGGTTGGAGGTAATTTTCAATTTGGTGCAAAATGGTGCAGGGTTGGAGATGACCTAAGTCTTTTAATTCAATATAGAGGATCTGATTCATTTTTTGCTGTTCCTGAATAAAAGATATAGAAGAGAGTGAAAATTTCTCTTTTGGGAAGAATTATTATGCTGTTTAATTTATAAATAGATAAAAATTAGTGGTAGTACGTTCATTGAGATGCGTGGTTGAAAATAAATGATTTATAAATTTTGTCAAAACTGCTGGCATTCATAGGAGGAATAGCCTTTTATTATCGGCTTTTTTTGAAGCCTATTTTGATAGGATTCTATCGCATAAATCCAATCAAGTAGAATCTTATTTTGTTACAACGAAAATAAAATTAAAAAAAGAAGAAGATACAAAATCAATAACGATACGGAGATTTTGTTTCTTACATTAGAAGCTTGTAAAGGGAACCTAGTATTACTATGTTAAAATATTTTAAAGTTGAACATATCTAATATTGGAAAATAATTGAAGTCAAATTTTAACAAGGATTAAAAAATTCCCTTGCAATTCTCTGGAAAAGAAGTCGTAATTTATCTTTTCTAAATGGGGGAAAATAGTACTTCAAGTTTAAAGAATTATTTAAATTGAGTTATGCCCTGTGTGTGTCTCTCTCTCTCTCCCTCTTAGGGGATTTAGATACCCTTTTTCTAAATATTAATCTTTTCACTGGTTTTCGATAAAAATAACAGGTTATATGAAATACTTTTTGAGTACTTATATGAGTTCTTTTATTGTTCATTTTGGGACGAGTTGTCATGATTCATTTTATTCCTGTCCAGCTTTTCAAGTTAAGTCCACTTCAATCAGTATGTATATCTGAAGCTTCTGAAATGGATAAAGAGGTATGATATTTATTGCATTACTTTATAGCCCATGTCATGCTCAGTTTGCTATCTAGTACTATATGATTAATTGAAGCCACTTGGAGCTTAAAAGTTGATTTGTTTTACCTGGACCGTATCCCTTAGCCCACTTTCTAATAGTACCGTAGCATGAGAGCCCCTTGGATGCAGTTTAAAATCCTCCTTTTCTTATATTGAAACTGTGTCCTGCTTTGGAATTGTGGGTTTTTCCACTTTTATGTTGTTTATAGCGATTAGAATATATGTGAAACAATTGCAAGTTGCAACTGAAAAAAGAATCAATTTTCTATTTATGGCCGTGTTATACCATGAAAATAAGATGTTATGGTGCTGAATCTTTTGCTGTTGAATCAGAAAAGCTATTCCAGGGGAATCTCCATTCAATTTATAAATGAGGAGGAAAGTGGGAACTTCCATTGTGCATTTGAGCAATGGAAGAAGGAAGTGGTCGTTCAAGGTTGGTTTGATATCTTTGTTGATGTATCATGACTAGTATAGTT
>NC_036258.1:5444768-5457746 GCF_002742605.1 Olea europaea var. sylvestris | reverse complement strand
TTTGTTTCCTTCCCCCCCCCCCCCCCAACCAAACCAATTATTTCCGTTTTGGATTCTTGCAACTCTTTCTTCATCACAATTTTCCAATATGCAGTAGTCATTACGATCTTCAGCTGCTTGTATTTTTAGCCAAGAATGTCATATTTTCAAATGAATTTATCCTTTAATTGTTCATATTATGTTTTGCTAGCATTACTTATCAAAAAAAAAATATATATATATATATTATGTTTTGCTAAATATTCTAGATATTGATGCAAAATTTTGCGTTTCTCCACTGTTTGAATGGTTAGTTTTATTTGATTTTTAATATGTTTTGTTTTTAAGTATTTTTTATTTATTACCGGATTTGTCCAAACTCGAATGAAGTTATTTTGTCATTTTAAAAGATCTCTTCCAATAGAATAAGAATTTTGTATTGTTTTCATGTAATTAAGAAATTCAATTTTATTGGCTACTTTATTGCCATTTATTGTCTTGCTAGAGAGAGAGTATTTCTTCGTGTGACTCTGGTCATGCCCCTTCCTGGTGCAAAATGGGTGCCTAGTTAATATTGTAATTAGCGTAATATGTTATCATTTGTATTCAAATAATCATCTCAATTTGCAAGTTGAAAGTGTAAACTTGCTATAAAATAAAAATTTAAGACACCCAACTCAAGATGCATGTTAGTTGTAAATAAGGGTTAGCCTACATAGGTATATGAACATACAGAATGTGGGCAGGGTTTGTTTTGTATTGTCTCTCAATTTCTATATGTTCTTACATTGACATGTTATAATGGTATGCTGCCATGGGAGAAATCTGTTGTGCTAAGACTATATATGAGGCTTACCAAATTTGTCAAATATTTGGCACTGTCTTCTAATATTATAAGAAAATGAGATAACGTAATAAAGGCCGCAGAGTAATTGAATAAGGAAGGCTCACATGGCATTCTATTTTTACAGGATCAAATTTGCCAAATGGGACAGTATCATTATCTAAAAGCAAGTTTGATGACAAAATAGAGGAATCCTCCGCTAAAATGTACTTTCATTACTACGGACAACTTCTGCACCAGCAAAATATGATGCAAGATTACGTGAGGACAGGTTAATCTCTGAGTTGTAATGTGTATCTCCCTTTCAATTTTCTCTTTCATTCTTATTTTGAGTTATTCTGTCACTTCCCAGTTTTAAAGGCTTGTGGGCCCTTTTTATGCAGCTAGAACATGTATTTCAAGAGTTTTTCTGGTGCTCTTATAGTTGCAGTGGAACCATAACTGTCTCTGTCAATAATTGACATGATAGATGTTCATTTTCCAGGAAGTTATTATGCTGCAGTCATGGAGAACCGTGTGGACTTTGTTGGCCGTGTAGTTGTTGATGTTGGTGCTGGTAGTGGCATTTTGTCATTATTCGCTGCTCAGGTTCTTCAGTAAACGCTTTTTTATACATTTTGCATCGAGTAAGTTGATCGTAATAAAACTCCTCACATGACTCTTGCTGGTTAATTTACTCCTCTCTCTCTCTCAAATAGGCTGGTGCAAGACATGTTTATGCTGTGGAAGCTTCCGAAGTGGCAGAATATGCTCGTAAGCTTATAGCTGGTAATCCGTCGCTTGGCCAAAGGATCACGGCAAGTGTTAAGCCGTTCATTTTATCTCTTTGCAAGAGTAGTCGTTTTACTCTTTACTGATTTTCTACCCAGCATCACCACTTGTGTTTATTACGTAGGTAATTAAGGGTAAGATTGAAGAGGTTGAATTACCTGAGAAAGCAGATATTTTGATCTCTGAGCCAATGGGTATGCTTAGTTCTCTTGCTTGCTTCTGTCATCTAGTGAATGGTAATATCTAGGATAATGTTGGACTCATAATTAGCTAAATAACTATAAAGCCAACATGCACAGGCAGCTACGTGCATATTGTGTGCATGCTCAAGCAATCCATATTCCTTTTACCAAATTCTGAATTCTTTATTCTGATGAAATATAAACATTTCCTTTGAGTATCTACGTATGTAAATTCCCCAAAAAAAAAAAAAAAAAGTAAAATAAACTTCTAAGTTGATGGCTGATTTACGAGAACTTGGAGAAGAATAAAAAATGTAGGCTGCATACTCATAGACATAGAAAGGCTGATTCATGCAGTGTTCAAATCTTCATTTTTGATTAGTTGTAGACTGAAATGTAATTTAAGGTATCCTATTAATGGCAGACTTTACCTCCTACAGGAACTTTACTAGTGAATGAGAGAATGTTGGAGTCCTACATAATTGCAAGAGATCGATTTCTTGTTCCAAATGGAAAAATGTTTCCAACTATAGGAAGGTGAATGTTGCCTATTTTTCTGTAGTTGAGGGGATACCGTTGTCCATTGCACTTCCATTCTCATTTTATTACGACTAATCTCTCTGCATAAGTGCCATGTTTATTTGAAGAGAGGAAACTGTTTTCTGAGTTTAAAATATTCAATAAATTAAAAGTTAAAACCAGTTCATTTATTTACTCCGTGTAATTTTACCTCATTTTCTTTATATGTTCTTGTCTTTGCAGTATGTACATATCTTTTCTGGAAGCTACTTATTTTCTCGTGTGTATTTTTGTTCCTATCATACGGCAATGCTTCACCTTGTTTTTGAGATATTATGAAATATGTTTCATGCCTGTCCTGCTCTCAGCTGATCTATTTGGATTTTCAAGACGAGTCATTTGTTTATTGAATTATTACATGTTCTTTTTTGTTAGATTAATGGACTTTTTGTATGTTCTGAAGTTCATCCCATCTCTAATTTCTTAAGCTTTTCAGATGTGGTCGACAAATCATGCTTCTATATATGATATTTATAATGAAAGTGTGGACTTTGACAAAGCAAGGTCTCTCAACTTTATAAAATATTAGTTCCTCATCCAACGAAAGATTTTTTTACACAATAATTTAGTTCATAAAATGCATGATAAACAAAGATCGTATGCTTTAATTTCCATTCCCAGGGAGGAATAGATGAAAAGAAAACGTGTTTACTATTAGGAGAAACAATTAATATAGGTTGGAATTTTGGTTCTATACATTTGTTTAACCTAAAATTGTGAAACTGTAGTATTTTGTTTTATGATACCTATTAATATATGTTAAAATACTCATTCTAATTATTATCACTTTACCAAGATTTTCCTCAAATTGATATTAATTGTTGGCTATTAGAATTATTAACTTTGGCATGTTGAGATGAGTGGGGGGGTCCCGAAAGATTTTATTGAATATTGGAGAATTTTAATGCATTGAATATTAATTATTAGGATCCTATTGTCCAATAATAAGAGGAAAAGCTTGAACTAGCCAGTAAAGAATTGGATGGTTGTGGATTTTTATGTCTGCTATTTTATATTGGAATATCCAAATTGTTACGCCTTTCGTGTGGTCGGAACTTTCCCGACAAGGAATTTCGCTTTTGTGTACAGTCTTTGTGGTTGTCGAGCACAAGGCATGGCCCTTTCTCGGGGCTCTTACATGAGTGGTGGTTTTATACATTGTAATTTGTTCTTTTACTGTGCTTGATATTTGTACTTGCTTGCTCTTGTAGAATACATATGGCGCCATTTAGCGATGAGTATTTGTACATGGAAATTGCAAATAAAGTAAGAATCAATTTTTGATTCTGTTTACAAGCACTTTCCTTTTTGATTATTTTTTTTGGGAAGATTGAAGAGGGAATGGTCGTCGTACCTGGATGTCATATTATATTTCTCGATTGACAAGGGGATAATTTTTGGTAATTTTCTATGTACAGACAAGTTCAGATTATCATGAGAGCATGTCATTTTGTTCACTGATTTTTCCCTTCAAATTGCCTTTTCCTGTTGAGACGGTTCTAATTTCTAAAATTTGTTACTTCCATGCAGGCTTTGTTTTGGCAGCAACAAAATTATTATGGTGTTAATATGACTCCTTTGCAAAGTACTGCATTTCAAGGATACTTTTCACAGGTCTATCTTGTCTACATCTCAAGTATATTTTTAACTTTTAGCATTGCAATTAGTTTCTTCTGCGTGCTTATTGCTTCGTTTGCCTACAATTACTTTTGGTCACTATATAGCTACATAAATTGGTTTCAAAGACATTGCTTCTATATCTGTCTTATATTGTGTGGTAGAATCAAACCTGCATTAAATACTAATTCTTTCCCTGCATTTACTGTTTTCTTTAAAATATTATTTCCTTTTGACGTCAAGAGTTTGTTCTACAGATATCCCCTTTTGCATAACTGGTTCTGATTGGAGATGTAGTTACTAGGCGTTGCCTTTTTAATAGGATACCAGTTGAGCAGCTATGTATTAGTAATCGATAGGCTGATTTGTGTAATGTAATTCTCAAGTTATATTCAATAGATCATCATAGCTAACTGTTTTTGTATTGATAAAATGAACAGAAATTAAATGACAATTCCAAGCATTCGAGAGGCTTAGATCTCTCCCCCTAACTCAACAACTAATCCCTCCATGCTCCTCGTCGAACCCTCTCTTAATGCATTTATAGGCATTCTATTATATCTTTATTACCCTTTTACCCTTTCTCTAACTAAATGAATCATTCTAGAATATTTGATGACATGGCTGCAATATGATTGGATATCTATCAGCGTTGCCTTTCAGTTCTAAAATGTCTGTCAACTAGTCTGGTCACCAATGGTGAAACCATAAAAAAGGAGATGCAGAAGGTGTTTGCATGGATTGTATATTGAATATATCAATGGATGTCATCTGTAGCAAATTCTTCCAATATTGAAATTTTCTAATGCCCATCTTTCAGAAAGATTGGATTTGGTATCCTCATTTAATATTTTGAGAACTTTGTAAAATCTATTTTGATATGAGAACTGAAGTCTGGAAGTTCCAATCATTTTACAAAGAATTGGTGAATGCATACTTTCCATGTTAAACACGTGTTTTTTGGAAAAATATTGAACATTATACCATTTTTCTTAAGGCTACATTTGGCAGATATGGCTCATAAATATGATGGCTGAAATAGGATATAGATTGACAAGGATATGATCAAATATTCATCTTAACCATACAGGCCAGGATCATTGCTAGCAATATATCTATTTTTAAATATTAACTGTAAGAATTATAGCCATGCGTTCTCTGAAAATATTGTTACACTGAAGGGAATGTTTCTTGTATCATCATTTAGTGTCATGAATTTGATTTAGATTTGGCACTTGAACTAGAACTTGAAATATATCTCAGTAAGTACTTGTATTTGTATCACCACGCCACTGTTTATCAAACTTGATACTATTGTACACCGCCTCTCACGATCAACTTCGCCTTCTTTGCACCTTGCAGCCAGTAGTGGATGCCTTTGATCCTAGACTATTGGTGGCTCCTGCAATCTCACATGTGATAGACTTCACTTCTACAAAGGTTAATGTTTACTTCAGTTATATATCTGGTTCTTATTCATTCAACTTGAAAGTCTACAGCAAGATTTTCACATTCTTCTAAACTGCATTCTAATCGTACATTAACTCTTGAGTACAGTTGGAGAAATGTCAGACACCATCGTTAGATTCTCTCATCTTTCTTGTGGAGTTTTAAGGAAAGGCCTCTTCAAAACCTATAATTTGTGCAACAAATTTAAGTAACCATGTACTCAGATACAGCTACAAAAACCTATAAAGAAATTCCCTCAAATTTGAAATTCCAAAACATGGTCTTGGAAATTTGATAGAGTCTGCTTTCAAAGGAGACCAGCTTATCAGATCCAGAACCCTCCCTGGCAGTAAGAATCTTAAAGTTGAGTCATTCCTCATCCCTATTCCTAGTAGTGCCTCTGGTCAGGCATTACCTTCCCCTTGAGTTGAGAACAAACTAAAAGCAACTCCTTTGCTGATCTCCTGTTCTGTTCTTAACTAAAAGCCATTCTCGCTTCCACATAAATTGTGTGAGAGTATCTTGTAAGCTATTCTAGCTTCCTCATAAATTTTGAACTATATTACTCATGAGAATATTTTATTTCTTTCAAATTGTCAGTATTTGTTGTGGATTGAATGACACATAAGGCTACAGTTTCAAAGATCACTGAGTTTTATTCAAAGGTTTCTTTCGGATCATTATCTATAATTTATGTGGAAACTTCCCTCCATTTCCTTGGGGAAGAGGAAAAAAAAAATATTGGAAGCACCCAACGAGTCATATGCTGGTATTTTTAGTGGCTCCATTTTTCCGGAAGTCTGAACTTGAGATAGAGACTAGCGCAGTTGAAAGACTGAGTCTCGTGGGAATTGGTTCATTTAAGTTTCCCAAGTATGCTTATGCTGGTAGAGTGGCTCCTAGTATTTGAGACTTTTGGAATCTTGTGGTTGGAAGCAAATACAATAATTGGGGGGTGCATGTTTGTCAATAGTGTATGGGGGAATGCGAGCCAGAGTGTATAGGCATTTGGAAACTCGAGTGCTTAACTTCTCTTCTAATTCCATTTCTGGAAATTTTATGGGAGTTTAATCTGCAATTTTGTATGAAATTAACATCCTTAAAATTTTCATTTCGTTGGAAAATGGTACATTCAATAAAGCAATTACAGTTGATTTTTTACCATTTTGTCTTCTATATTGTGTCACTTGCATGTGTAATCCACTGCAGTAAGCTTCTCAACCTGTTAAGACTAACGTAATTTATTATATATTCATCAATTCTTCCTTTTATCAGGAAGAAGAATTGTATGAAATTGACATCCCATTGAAATTTGTATCTTCAGTGGGCACTAGAGTCCATGGGTTGGCTTGCTGGTTTGACGTGTTGTTCAATGGGAGGTAATTGTTTGATGCTGTATGTGTTTAAACATCTTCCTGTTTTCCCTCCATGAAATTGCATGATTACCACTTGCCTTAATTATGTCAAATACCTTCATCCAATAGCACTGTGCAAAGGTGGCTTACCACTGCTCCTGGTGCACCTACAACACACTGGTACCAGCTGCGTTGTGTTCTCGCCCAACCAATTTATGTGATGCCTGGACAAGAGATAGTTGGTCGACTCCATATGGTTTCGCATAAAGCTCAGAGTTACACCCTTCACCTCACGTTGTCAGGTCGGTTCTTTATTGTTCTTGAGCTATTGACACAACAAATCCTGGTTTTTTTTTCTTTTAGTTCCTTTCCTGTTGCTTCCTTGCTTGGTGTCCTTTCTTAGCCAACTAGTCATTTATCTGAATAGCTAAAATGTGGGGCCCCGGTGCTGAGCTAGGAGGAATACTTCAGACGTCATCCGGAAAACTTGATCTCAAAGAGCCCTATTATCGGATCTCTCAACCACAGGCCTATCCTTCGACACAAGATCAACAACCAAATCATCTATTACTAACACAGGTATTAATCGTGTGGACTTTTTACTTCTGAATAAATGTTGGATACCAACGCGTTCAATAAAGTTTGCCTCTATACCTCCTGCCAAAACACGACTTCAATGCTATTTCTTAGTATTTTGAACTTGACTGGTATAACAGTTGATGATAATCTCTAATGGTGAATATGCAACAATCATTTTCAGTAACCATTTCTACCCTTGTGCAGAATGCACGTTTGGTNAGTTGATGATAATCTCTAATGGTGAATATGCAACAATCATTTTCAGTAACCATTTCTACCCTTGTGCAGAATGCACGTTTGGTAAGGAGGCACTGTATAGTAGTAAGAAAGAAGAAGGGAGTTAGAATCCTGTTTGATGTATCATTTCATTCCTGTCTAATACTGCGTAACAAACACACACTGAATGTTTAGGTTGAAAACTAATTGAAATTGTGTACTGCTCCTATTGTCATCTCAATCTCTCTCTGATAAATATCAAGGCGGATTTTCACTTTATTCTTCGAAAACATTTTTAGACTTGATTGTCGTTATAGCTCCATTCTTAGCTCTTTCTTTTTTTGAGTATATGGCCCCCAATTAAAATAGATTGTAGTCTGATGCGTGAAATGCATTCTGCAGTCCACAAACATCACTCGTAGCTAATCAATGCTATCTAGTATTGTGCAATCTGACTAACCAAACAAGTCATCAGTGTTTTCAGAAATTGTAGTTATGGATATGCTTAAGCCTACGCACCGCTCTTGGTGTCGGGCCTATAGGCAGATTGTGTTTCAATATTAGTCCAACTCTCAATGTGTATCTTTACAATTTATGAGGTTTTCAACATCATTTGCTGTTATTCTTTTTACTTGAGGTTCAACTACAAATCCACACAATTATATTGCACATTACAGGATATGCAATTACAACCTCAAGACGAAGAGGGGTCGGATTTGATGCCACAAGCACTACTGCAGGACTCCGGTGCTGAGCTACACTCGTTCTGATGAATGATTCTCTTACGCACACATATTTGCAAATTTATTATAATCCACTGCTTAGGTACTCGGTGTAATCAAATGCTTAGGTTTTTACCCTTCTATTTTTTGTGTTGTAAATCAGATTTTTTTTTTTTTTTAGGCAGTTTATTGTGTTCGGAGTGCAAAACTATCTGTGATGATGAATAATGATCTGAATCCAAATCAAATTTGAGCATCTTTGTTTAACAAATACTTCCCAGCTGACAATGTTTCACTGTAACTTGTTTGGGTTTCATTATAAGTTGCTGAAATTATGATGTGATAGAAATGTGTAGTGAATAAGTGACTAATAGTTGTGGATTTTACGAGATGTGCTAGAAATTAACGTTTTGAAGTAAAAGAAAGAAACAGATTGTGGCTGTGCTTATGTTCAACTTCAACATGGTGTCTGGACTGCTTGCCCTAACAGAGATCTATCCACCTAGATGCTTGTTCGGCCCGGCCCGAAAATTCAACTTCGAATCGTGACCAATAGAAAACTGAGATTATACAGGTTGCATCCCCAGACGAGATTCCCTCTCCATCTCGTTACTGAAAGAAATTGAGCTCTGATCCTTACCAATAGGATGGTCATTTTCCCTCAAATGCACCTCCAAGCTAGCTCCATAGGCTGCATCACCTCGAGATTGAACGGAACCATAGATGGGGATGGCTAGTAAGGAGTGATATGCCTGGGTTCGGAGAAGTGCAATACGATAAGTATTGTTTTAGATGGCGTACAAGTGTCATTAGTTGATTAAACATCTTAAAAGAGGAAAATGAGTCACATTTAGCCTCTGTTCGGGCTCCATTAAAAATGAAATTTGAGAAAAAAAATTTATTTTCAAATATTATTTTTTGGAGAATAAATGGTTAAAAAATAATGAAAAGTTTTGGATTTATGTGTAATATTGTTTTGTTGGAGAATGTGTACTTAAAAAAAGAAAGAGATAAATGTAATTTGACAAAAATAGAGCCCAAACAAGGACTTAATGTGACTTGTCATTGTGACCATCTAAAGTGGTGGGGATTTCGTTATTTTTTCTTTTCATAGATATTTAAAAGTACATTTGCATCGTAACCATAGAATGACTTTTAAATGGGACACGCTAGCTAAAAACTACGTCATGAAGATAGTTTGTATGGTTAAATGACTCTAGTTTGTATTATCGAATACGACTTTTTCAACAAAAAATGATAATATTCAATATGTTGAATATTGGGCATTGCAACAACCATCTCGTTGAACTATCATACTTCTTTCATTAGCAATTTTTAACCTTGTTGAGAGTCTAAGTCCCTGTTTGGCCCTATTAAATTAAAATTTATTTTTTCTCTTTTTATCAATCACACATTCTCAAATAAAATAATAAATCTAAAAAATTTTCCTTCCTTTTTAATCATACATTTTTTTAAAAATTATTATTCCTTTCATTATAATTTAAAATAATGGAGCCCAAACAAAAGCTAATATTCAGCTCCAGCATGCAAGGCAGCAAAGATGAACCAACTTGGGGGAGTTAGTCAACGACTTTCTCAAAATTTTTAAAATTCTACTACCTTAATTCATTTGCAAAATCAAATAATTGTCGCATTATTTCACTTTTTAATATAAAGTAAATTCGAATTCATGTTCATATTTAAAATTTCAAAAATACACATGTACGTTAGGATGTTGATTAATTCCATTTGTCTATTAGAGTTTTACAAAGCCCCCTCACATGAGGGCCCACAAATTTATTTTGAGTTAAGCATCAGTCATTTCAAAATTAAGAACAATGTTTCAAATTTCAAAAATTAGATTTTTATTAAAATTTAGTTATAATTTAATTATATATATATATATTATTTTAATATATTAACATCATAAATCTATACAATTTGATCACAAATTAATGATTTAGTAAATCATATATTATATTTCAGTTGTAAATCAAAAAATTTTATAGGTTACAAATTATTTAAAGGTCATAGATCAAAAATTTAACAGGTTACAATTTGTTCATCGATTACAAATAAAAAAAAAGTCACAATTTATTTATCAGTCACAAATCACAAATTTTATATGTCATAATTTATTGTACAGTAAAAAAAAATGAAATTATTGGTCACAAACTAATAAAATTTAGATCACATTTTATCTTTTTTATTGGTCACTTATTGTTTATTTGTCACGGATTAACCAATTTAATGGTTACAGTCAACCAAATCATTTGTTACCACCACCTCATCATCATCATTAACCGCAATGCCACCAAAATTGCTTCGCGCCAGAACAACCATTGCCACACCTACAGTATCACAAAACTCATCGCACCACCGCCATAACCACATCATCACAAAACCACCACCACCACACCCACAACATTACAATAGCATGCCACTGCCATTGCCACCCCCATCTTACTATTTGATTGCCACCAGATTTGACAAAACCCCATCATTCATGGCCTGCAAGACCACCGCACCCACGACGACTTCGACAATTCCAATAGTGCAAATCCGCCACCATTATGCAACCACCACATCCACTAAAAGATCCCCAAACCATCATTGCCACAACGACCACCACCTGTCAACACCATCGACAAAAAAACCATCCCAAATAACTACACAACCACCACATCAACGACGACTTCAATGATTCCAACAGTGCTGTTGTTGTGTGTTGTGCTTGAGGCATCGCGCTACAAGCACAGCGCCACGCTCAATTGCTATAGCAACGCCGCAAACGATGGTGCTGTCATCGCTCGATGAGAGGCATAACTGCTATGGCTTCCGAAGACGCTGCTGTAGTATGTCATCGCCTGTTATGCATCAACGGTGGTAGAAGAGATATGACAAAGAAGATAGAGAGAGTGAATAGAAATGAAAAATGATTTTAAGGTTAAGGTTTGGGATTGGGTTGGAATGGTAATATAGATTAAATTATTTTTGATTTTTGAATAAACAAACTTTACATCTCATTTTTTAAGTTGGACCTTAAAACATAAGGATGGGTGTAATTTCCACTAGTGGAATTCTAGGATGTATTGGAAAATTAAGTCAAATTGAGATCGAGATTCTCTTGATGGATCATTTTGACTCATTAAAATTATAATTTATTTTTCTTTCTTTTATTATCAACCACACATTCTCTAATAAAATAATATTACACATAATTTCAAAATTGTTTATTCTTTTCTAATCACATTCTTAAAAAAAAAAAAAAAATTATTCCAAGTATTAAAATTTCAAATAATGGGGGCCAAATGGAAATAGAAGTCTTGAGTGCTAAAGCTTGCAAAGGAGGATTTCGTTAAAGAAGTCATATTCAAAGCTTGTTTAGTAAATACTTTTTCAAGTGAAAAATAATCTTTAAAGAATGTGTGGTTGAAAAGCGAAAAAAAAATTGTGGATCCCGTAAAATGTATTGTTTAAAATAATATTGGAGAAAAATGATTTTAGGAAAATTGTGCCAAACAAGCCATGCCTATGAAATAAAAAAATAATAATAATAATAATAAATGAGACATAATATCATACTTGAACATTGTTGACCCTTTGTCTACTTCGAGCTAATCCAGCACCAATGCATCATGCTCGATAGCTGTAGTTCGTGAATTCTCCCAGATGCAACAGACGTTTGGGGTAGAAGTGACACTTTATAGTCGAAATTTATAGTACTCCTTCGGTCCCATTATATAACTTACTTTCCTTATTTTTTTGTCCAAAATATATAGTCATATTTCTTCATTGAACTTGTTTTGTTTAGTGTGTTTGCTAATATATCCATATTTAATTTGTTTACTTAACTAATTTTTTCACTTAATCTTGAAATTGTACAAATATGAATAAGGATAAACAAGGAAAGTTATTGACAAAAATTATTTTTTCAATAATATTTATTAATTCTTGTGAAAAATAAAACAAGCCTATATAAATGGAATGTATGGAGTATAATTTCACTAGGGTTGCAATTTCGATCTAGATAGCACAAGATGATGTGCTAAATGAAAGTAATCATTTAATTTCACTTATAATTTAATGCTAAATTAACTCCATTTCAGTGGGGTTAAATAGTATTACTTTAAAGTCTATGTATTTGGACGAGATAAATATTTATTTATTCGTTATTAATAAAACGTCATTTATTCAAAAAAAAAAAGAAAAGAAAAGAAAAAAGAAAAAAAGAGAGAGAGTGGTGGAATATCTCAAAAACCATAATTCAAGGGGCATCATCGCAATTTCCGATGCCTGCATCCTCATTTCCAGAATCTCCAACTATCCTTCAAAGTTCCTTATAATCACTTCATCTGTACACACACATTCACACTGTATGTATATACGATGGAAGCCCTACCTACGCCAGTGGCGCAACCGCAACAGTACAGAATCAGTCAACATCATAACCCCCGCCCGTACATCGGAGGGGAGGGCAGCGGTCCGGTTGAATTGATTAAAGAACCGACGCATTCTGATAACAATACCAGCAACGAAGACAGGCGCGGGTCGGAGCTGAGGGCGCAACTGGATTGTAACCTAACTTCACTGTGTGACCATATCCAATTGGAGGGATTCAATAATGGCGCGTTCTCCGATGTCATCGTACACGCTATGGATTCAGTCTACCACCTCCATCGCCT